>NC_137471.1:112171466-112343189 GCF_964235325.1 Thermobia domestica | reverse complement strand
CTGTACTATTTGGTATAAATATGTTGTTAGGTAACATCTCAACAATATAACATATGTCATTTTTATATATATTATATTGTTGTGCATTGCACCTAACAACTATATACTAAAGGCTATATCTCCGAAACTTCTGCACATATTTTAACGAAATAAAGCTCAAATTGGAGAGCATTGCCCCTTTATGATGTGAGTGCAAGCAGAGTCCTCTACCGTAGAAGGGAAGTTACCTTGTATATATCATATTTGGTACTTTCTAACTGTTTTTTGCAGAATATAACAGATTTTATACCATAATATGTCTCATTGCCTCATAACAATATGGCTGACGAATGAGAACCGAGGGGTAAGAACATGTACCATTCAGAACTACATACAGCGCACTCGGTATATGGTGCATTTTCTTTATTTCTTGATGAAAAAACAATAATTTTATACTATTAAGGGTTGAAGTTTTGGATCACCCTGTATATTTTTTCTACACAACTACCAAATATACTACCTAAGTGTTGCACACATGATAAAGGGGAAAGAAAATCTATAGATTACAACAAAAAATGTAAAAAATGAAGTTAGTACCTGTTGTTATACTTGAAGCAATTTAACCCTTGCAGGATTGATGAGACCACGTGACACTCATATTAAGTCGAAAAAGTATGTCTTCAAACACTATTTTCTTCAATTTTCTTCAAAACTGTACTATTTGGTATAAATATGTTGTTAGGTAACATCTCAACAATATAACATATGTCATTTTTATATATATTATATTGTTGTGCATTGCACCTAACAACTATATACTAAAGGCTATATCTCCGAAACTTCTGCACATATTTTAACGAAATAAAGCTCAAATTGAAGAGCATTGCCCCCTTTATGATGTGAGTGCAAGCAGAGTCCTCTACCGTAGAAGGGAAGTTACCTTGTATATGTCATATTTGGTACTTTCTAACTGTTTTTTGCAGAATATAACAGATTTTATACCATAATATGTCTCATTGCCTCATAACAATATGGCTGACGAATGAGAACCGAGGGGTAAGAACATGTACCATTCAGAACTACATACAGCGCACTCGGTATATGGTGCATTTTCTTTATTTCTTGATGAAAAAACAATAATTTTATACTATTAAGGGTTGAAGTTTTGGATCACCCTGTATATTTTTTCAACACAACTACCAAATATACTACCTAAGTGTTGCACACATGACGAAGGGGAAAGAAAATCTATAGATTACAACAAAAAATGTAAAAAATGAAGTTAGTACCTGTTGTTATACTTGAAGCCCTTGCAGGATTGATGAGACCACTTGACACTCATCTTAAGTCGAAAAAGTATGTCTTCAAACACTATTTTCTTTAATTTTCTTCAAAACTGTACTATTTGGTATAAATATGTTGTTAGGTAACATCTCAACAATATAACATGTCATTTTTATATATATTATATTGTTGTGCATTGCACCTAACAACTATATACTAAAGGCTATATCTCCGAAACTTCTGCACATATTTTAACGAAATAAAGCTCAAATTGGAGAGCATTGCCCCTTTATGATGTGAGTGCAAGCAGAGTCCTCTACCGTAGAAGGGAAGTTACCTTGTATATATCATATTTGGTACTTTCTAACTGTTTTTTGCAGAATATAACAGATTTTATACCATAATATGTCTCATTGCCTCATAAAAATATGGCTGACGAATGAGAACCGAGGGGTAAGAACATGTACCATTCAGAACTACATACAGCGCACTCGGTATATGGTGCATTTTCTTTATATCTTGATGAAAAAACAATAATTTTATACTATTAAGGGTTGAAGTTTTGCATCACCCTGTATATTTTTTCTACACAACTACCAAATATACTACCTAAGTGTTGCACACATGATAAAGAGGAAAGAAAATCTATAGATTACAACAAAAAATGTAAAAAATGAAGTTAGTACCTGTTGTTATACTTGAAGCAATTTAACCCTTGCAGGATTGATGAGACCACGTGACACTCATATTAAGTCGAAAAAGTATGTCTTCAAACACTATTTTCTTCAATTTTCTTCAAAACTGTACTATTTGGTATAAATATGTTGTTAGGTAACATCTCAACAATATAACATATGTCATTTTTATATATATTATATTGTTGTGCATTGCACCTAACAACTATATACTAAAGGCTATATCTCCGAAACTTCTGCACATATTTTAACGAAATAAAGCTCAAATTGAAGAGCATTGCCCCTTTTATGATGTGAGTGCAAGCAGAGTCCTCTACCGTAGAAGGGAAGTTACCTTGTATATATCATATTTGGTACTTTCTAACTGTTTTTTGCAGAATATAACAGATTTTATACCATAATATGTCTCATTGCCTCATAACAATATGGCTGACGAATGAGAACCGAGGGGTAAGAACATGTACCATTCAGAACTACATACAGCGCACTCGGTATATGGTGCATTTTCTTTATTTCTTGATGGAAAAACAATAATTTTATACTATTAAGGGTTGAAGTTTTGGATCACCCTGTATATTTTTCCAACACAACTACCAAATATACTACCTAAGTGTTGCACACATGACGAAGGGGAAAGAAAATCTATAGATTACAACAAAAAATGTAAAAAATGAAGTTAGTACCTGTTGTTATACTTGAAGCCCTTGCAGGATTGATGAGACCACTTGACACTCATCTTAAGTCGAAAAAGTATGTCTTCAAACACTATTTTCTTTAATTTTCTTCAAAACTGTACTATTTGGTATAAATATGTTGTTAGGTAACATCTCAACAATATAACATGTCATTTTTATATATATTATATTGTTGTGCATTGCACCTAACAACTATATACTAAAGGCTATATCTCCGAAACTTCTGCACATATTTTAACGAAATAAAGCTCAAATTGGAGAGCATTGCCTCTTTATGATGTGAGTGCAAGCAGAGTCCTCTACCGTAGAAGGGAAGTTACCTTGTATATATCATATTTGGTACTTTCTAACTGTTTTTTGCAGAATATAACAGATTTTATACCATAATATGTCTCATTGCCTCATAACAATATGGCTGACGAATGAGAACCGAGGGGTAAGAACATGTACCATTCAGAACTACATACAGCGCACTCTGTATATGGTGCATTTTCTTTATTTCTTGATGAAAAAACAATAATTTTATACTATTAAGGGTTAAGGTTTTGGATCACCCTGTATATTTTTTCAACACAACTACCAAATATACTACCTAAGTGTTGCACACATGACGAAGGGGAAAGAAAATCTATAGATTACAACAGAAAATGTAAAAAATGAAGTTAGTACCTGTTGTTATACTTGAAGCCCTTGCAGGATTGATGAGACCACCTGACACTCATCTTAAGTCGAAAAAGTATGTCTTCAAACACTATTTTCTTTAATTTTCTTCAAAACTGTACTATTTGGTATAAATATGTTGTTAGGTAACATCTCAACAATATAACATATGTCATTTTTATATATATTATATTGTTGTGCATTGCACCTAACAACTATATACTAAAGGCTATATCTCCGAAACTTCTGCACATATTTTAACGAAATAAAGCTCAAATTGGAGAGCATTGCCCCTTTATGATGTGAGTGCAAGCAGAGTCCTCTACCGTAGAAGGGAAGTTACCTTGTATATATCATATTTGGTACTTTCTAACTGTTTTTTGCAGAATATAACAGATTTTATACCATAATATGTCTCATTGCCTCATAACAATATGGCTGACGAATGAGAACCGAGGGGTAAGAACATGTACCATTCAGAACTACATACAGCGCACTCGGTATATGGTGCATTTTCTTTATTTCTTGATGAAAAAACAATAATTTTATACTATTAAGGGTTGAAGTTTTGGATCACCCTGTATATTTTTTCTACACAACTACCAAATATACTACCTAAGTGTTGCACACATGATAAAGGGGAAAGAAAATCTATAGATTACAACAAAAAATGTAAAAAATGAAGTTAGTACCTGTTGTTATACTTGAAGCAATTTAACCCTTGCAGGATTGATGAGACCACGTGACACTCATATTAAGTCGAAAAAGTATGTCTTCAAACACTATTTTCTTCAATTTTCTTCAAAACTGTACTATTTGGTATAAATATGTTGTTAGGTAACATCTCAACAATATAACATATGTCATTTTTATATATATTATATTGTTGTGCATTGCACCTAACAACTATATACTAAAGGCTATATCTCCGAAACTTCTGCACATATTTTAACGAAATAAAGCTCAAATTGAAGAGCATTGCCCCCTTTATGATGTGAGTGCAAGCAGAGTCCTCTACCGTAGAAGGGAAGTTACCTTGTATATGTCATATTTGGTACTTTCTAACTGTTTTTTGCAGAATATAACAGATTTTATACCATAATATGTCTCATTGCCTCATAACAATATGGCTGACGAATGAGAACCGAGGGGTAAGAACATGTACCATTCAGAACTACATACAGCGCACTCGGTATATGGTGCATTTTCTTTATTTCTTGATGAAAAAACAATAATTTTATACTATTAAGGGTTGAAGTTTTGGATCACCCTGTATATTTTTTCAACACAACTACCAAATATACTACCTAAGTGTTGCACACATGACGAAGGGGAAAGAAAATCTATAGATTACAACAAAAAATGTAAAAAATGAAGTTAGTACCTGTTGTTATACTTCAAGCCCTTGCAGGATTGATGAGACCACTTGACACTCATCTTAAGTCGAAAAAGTATGTCTTCAAACACTATTTTCTTTAATTTTCTTCAAAACTGTACTATTTGGTATAAATATGTTGTTAGGTAACATCTCAACAATATAACATGTCATTTTTATATATATTATATTGTTGTGCATTGCACCTAACAACTATATACTAAAGGCTATATCTCCGAAACTTCTGCACATATTTTAACGAAATAAAGCTCAAATTGGAGAGCATTGCCCCTTTATGATGTGAGTGCAAGCAGAGTCCTCTACCGTAGAAGGGAAGTTACCTTGTATATATCATATTTGGTACTTTCTAACTGTTTTTTGCAGAATATAACAGATTTTATACCATAATATGTCTCATTGCCTCATAACAATATGGCTGACGAATGAGAACCGAGGGGTAAGAACATGTACCATTCAGAACTACATACAGCGCACTCGGTATATGGTGCATTTTCTTTATTTCTTGATGAAAAAACAATAATTTTATACTATTAAGGGTTGAAGTTTTGGATCACCCTGTATATTTTTTCTACACAACTACCAAATATACTACCTAAGTGTTGCACACATGATAAAGGGGAAAGAAAATCTATAGATTACAACAAAAAATGTAAAAAATGAAGTTAGTACCTGTTGTTATACTTGAAGCAATTTAACCCTTGCAGGATTGATGAGACCACGTGACACTCATATTAAGTCGAAAAAGTATGTCTTCAAACACTATTTTCTTCAATTTTCTTCAAAACTGTACTATTTGGTATAAATATGTTGTTAGGTAACATCTCAACAATATAACATATGTCATTTTTATATATATTATATTGTTGTGCATTGCACCTAACAACTATATACTAAAGGCTATATCTCCGAAACTTCTGCACATATTTTAACGAAATAAAGCTCAAATTGAAGAGCATTGCCCCCTTTATGATGTGAGTGCAAGCAGAGTCCTCTACCGTAGAAGGGAAGTTACCTTGTATATGTCATATTTGGTACTTTCTAACTGTTTTTTGCAGAATATAACAGATTTTATACCATAATATGTCTCATTGCCTCATAACAATATGGCTGACGAATGAGAACCGAGGGGTAAGAACATGTACCATTCAGAACTACATACAGCGCACTCGGTATATGGTGCATTTTCTTTATTTCTTGATGAAAAAACAATAATTTTATACTATTAAGGGTTGAAGTTTTGGATCACCCTGTATATTTTTTCAACACAACTACCAAATATACTACCTAAGTGTTGCACACATGACGAAGGGGAAAGAAAATCTATAGATTACAACAAAAAATGTAAAAAATGAAGTTAGTACCTGTTGTTATACTTGAAGCCCTTGCAGGATTGATGAGACCACTTGACACTCATCTTAAGTCGAAAAAGTATGTCTTCAAACACTATTTTCTTTAATTTTCTTCAAAACTGTACTATTTGGTATAAATATGTTGTTAGGTAACATCTCAACAATATAACATGTCATTTTTATATATATTATATTGTTGTGCATTGCACCTAACAACTATATACTAAAGGCTATATCTCCGAAACTTCTGCACATATTTTAACGAAATAAAGCTCAAATTGGAGAGCATTGCCCCTTTATGATGTGAGTGCAAGCAGAGTCCTCTACCGTAGAAGGGAAGTTACCTTGTATATATCATATTTGGTACTTTCTAACTGTTTTTTGCAGAATATAACAGATTTTATACCATAATATGTCTCATTGCCTCATAAAAATATGGCTGACGAATGAGAACCGAGGGGTAAGAACATGTACCATTCAGAACTACATACAGCGCACTCGGTATATGGTGCATTTTCTTTATATCTTGATGAAAAAACAATAATTTTATACTATTAAGGGTTGAAGTTTTGCATCACCCTGTATATTTTTTCTACACAACTACCAAATATACTACCTAAGTGTTGCACACATGATAAAGGGGAAAGAAAATCTATAGATTACAACAAAAAATGTAAAAAATGAAGTTAGTACCTGTTGTTATACTTGAAGCAATTTAACCCTTGCAGGATTGATGAGACCACGTGACACTCATCTTAAGTCGAAAAAGTATGTCTTCAAACACTATTTTCTTCAATTTTCTTCAAAACTGTACTATTTGGTATAAATATGTTGTTAGGTAACATCTCAACAATATAACATATGTCATTTTTATATATATTATATTGTTGTGCATTGCACCTAACAACTATATACTAAAGGCTATATCTCCGAAACTTCTGCACATATTTTAACGAAATAAAGCTCAAATTGAAGAGCATTGCCCCCTTTATGATGTGAGTGCAAGCAGAGTCCTCTACCGTAGAAGGGAAGTTACCTTGTATATATCATATTTGGTACTTTCTAACTGTTTTTTGCAGAATATAACAGATTTTATACCATAATATGTCTCATTGCCTCATAACAATATGGCTGACGAATGAGAACCGAGGGGTAAGAACATGTACCATTCAGAACTACATACAGCGCACTCGGTATATGGTGCATTTTCTTTATTTCTTGATGAAAAAACAATAATTTTATACTATTAAGGGTTGAAGTTTTGGATCACCCTGTATATTTTTTCTACACAACTACCAAATATACTACCTAAGTGTTGCACACATGATAAAGGGGAAAGAAAATCTATAGATTACAACAAAAAATGTAAAAAATGAAGTTACTACCTGTTGTTATACTTGAAGCAATTTAACCCTTGCAGGATTGATGAGACCACGTGACACGCATATTAAGTCGAAAAAGTATGTCTTCAAACACTATTTTCTTCAATTTTCTTCAAAACTGTACTATTTGGTATAAATATGTTGTTAGGTAACATCTCAACAATATAACATATGTCATTTTTATATATATTATATTGTTGTGCATTGCACCTAACAACTATATACTAAAGGCTATATCTCCGAAACTTCTGCACATATTTTAACGAAATAAAGCTCAAATTGAAGAGCATTGCCCCCTTTATGATGTGAGTGCAAGCAGAGTCCTCTACCGTAGAAGGGAAGTTACCTTGTATATATCATATTTGGTACTTTCTAACTGTTTTTTGCAGAATATAACAGATTTTATACCATAATATGTCTCATTGCCTCATAACAATATGGCTGACGAATGAGAACCGAGGGGTAAGAACATGTACCATTCAGAACTACATACAGCGCACTCGGTATATGGTGCATTTTCTTTATTTCTTGATGAAAAAACAATAATTTTATACTATTAAGGGTTGAAGTTTTGGATCACCCTGTATATTTTTTCAACACAACTACCAAATATACTACCTAAGTGTTGCACACATGACGAAGGGGAAAGAAAATCTATAGATTACAACAGAAAATGTAAAAAATGAAGTTAGTACCTGTTGTTATACTTGAAGCCCTTGCAGGATTGATGAGACCACTTGACACTCATCTTAAGTCGAAAAAGTATGTCTTCAAACACTATTTTCTTTAATTTTCTTCAAAACTGTACTATTTGGTATAAATATGTTGTTAGGTAACATCTCAACAATATAACATGTCATTTTTATATATATTATATTGTTGTGCATTGCACCTAACAACTATATACTAAAGGCTATATCTCCGAAACTTCTGCACATATTTTAACGAAATAAAGCTCAAATTGGAGAGCATTGCCCCTTTATGATGTGAGTGCAAGCAGAGTCCTCTACCGTAGAAGGGAAGTTACCTTGTATATATCATATTTGGTACTTTCTAACTGTTTTTTGCAGAATATAACAGATTTTATACCATAATATGTCTCATTGCCTCATAAAAATATGGCTGACGAATGAGAACCGAGGGGTAAGAACATGTACCATTCAGAACTACATACAGCGCACTCGGTATATGGTGCATTTTCTTTATATCTTGATGAAAAAACAATAATTTTATACTATTAAGGGTTGAAGTTTTGCATCACCCTGTATATTTTTTCTACACAACTACCAAATATACTACCTAAGTGTTGCACACATGATAAAGGGGAAAGAAAATCTATAGATTACAACAAAAAATGTAAAAAATGAAGTTAGTACCTGTTGTTATACTTGAAGCAATTTAACCCTTGCAGGATTGATGAGACCACGTGACACTCATATTAAGTCGAAAAAGTATGTCTTCAAACACTATTTTCTTCAATTTTCTTCAAAACTGTACTATTTGGTATAAATATGTTGTTAGGTAACATCTCAACAATATAACATATGTCATTTTTATATATATTATATTGTTGTGCATTGCACCTAACAACTATATACTAAAGGCTATATCTCCGAAACTTCTGCACATATTTTAACGAAATAAAGCTCAAATTGAAGAGCATTGCCCCCTTTATGATGTGAGTGCAAGCAGAGTCCTCTACCGTAGAAGGGAAGTTACCTTGTATATATCATATTTGGTACTTTCTAACTGTTTTTTGCAGAATATAACAGATTTTATACCATAATATGTCTCATTGCCTCATAACAATATGGCTGACGAATGAGAACCGAGGGGTAAGAACATGTACCATTCAGAACTACATACAGCGCACTCGGTATATGGTGCATTTTCTTTATTTCTTGATGAAAAAACAATAATTTTATACTATTAAGGGTTGAAGTTTTGGATCACCCTGTATATTTTTTCTACACAACTACCAAATATACTACCTAAGTGTTGCACACATGATAAAGGGGAAAGAAAATCTATAGATTACAACAAAAAATGTAAAAAATGAAGTTAGTACCTGTTGTTATACTTGAAGCCCTTGCAGGATTGATGAGACCACTTGACACTCATCTTAAGTCGAAAAAGTATGTCTTCAAACACTATTTTCTTTAATTTTCTTCAAAACTGTACTATTTGGTATAAATATGTTGTTAGGTAACATCTCAACAATATAACATGTCATTTTTATATATATTATATTGTTGTGCATTGCACCTAACAACTATATACTAAAGGCTATATCTCCGAAACTTCTGCACATATTTTAACGAAATAAAGCTCAAATTGGAGAGCATTGCCCCTTTATGATGTGAGTGCAAGCAGAGTCCTCTACCGTAGAAGGGAAGTTACCTTGTATATATCATATTTGGTACTTTCTAACTGTTTTTTGCAGAATATAACAGATTTTATACCATAATATGTCTCATTGCCTCATAAAAATATGGCTGACGAATGAGAACCGAGGGGTAAGAACATGTACCATTCAGAACTACATACAGCGCACTCTGTATATGGTGCATTTTCTTTATTTCTTGATGAAAAAACAATAATTTTATACTATTAAGGGTTGAAGTTTTGGATCACCCTGTATATTTTTTCAACACAACTACCAAATATACTACCTAAGTGTTGCACACATGACGAAGGGGAAAGAAAATCTATAGATTACAACAGAAAATGTAAAAAATGAAGTTAGTACCTGTTGTTATACTTGAAGCCCTTGCAGGATTGATGAGACCACCTGACACTCATCTTAAGTCGAAAAAGTATGTCTTCAAACACTATTTTCTTTAATTTTCTTCAAAACTGTACTATTTGGTATAAATATGTTGTTAGGTAACATCTCAACAATATAACATATGTCATTTTTATATATATTATATTGTTGGGCATTGCACCTAACAACTATATACTAAAGGCTATATCTCCGAAACTTCTGCACATATTTTAACGAAATAAAGCTCAAATTGGAGAGCATTGCCCCTTTATGATGTGAGTGCAAGCAGAGTCCTCTACCGTAGAAGGGAAGTTACCTTGTATATATCATATTTGGTGCTTTCTAACTGTTTTTTGCAGAATATAACAGATTTTATACCATAATATGTCTCATTGCCTCATAACAATATGGCTGACGAATGAGAACCGAGGGGTAAGAACATGTACCATTCAGAACTACATACAGCGCACTCGGTATATGGTGCATTTTCTTTATTTCTTGATGAAAAAACAATAATTTTATACTATTAAGGGTTGAAGTTTTGGATCACCCTGTATATTTTTTCTACACAACTACCAAATATACTACCTAAGTGTTGCACACATGATAAAGGGGAAAGAAAATCTATAGATTACAACAAAAAATGTAAAAAATGAAGTTAGTACCTGTTGTTATACTTGAAGCAATTTAACCCTTGCAGGATTGATGAGACCACGTGACACTCATATTAAGTCGAAAAAGTATGTCTTCAAACACTATTTTCTTCAATTTTCTTCAAAACTGTACTATTTGGTATAAATATGTTGTTAGGTAACATCTCAACAATATAACATATGTCATTTTTATATATATTATATTGTTGTGCATTGCACCTAACAACTATATACTAAAGGCTATATCTCCGAAACTTCTGCACATATTTTAACGAAATAAAGCTCAAATTGAAGAGCATTGCCCCCTTTATGATGTGAGTGCAAGCAGAGTCCTCTACCGTAGAAGGGAAGTTACCTTGTATATGTCATATTTGGTACTTTCTAACTGTTTTTTGCAGAATATAACAGATTTTATACCATAATATGTCTCATTGCCTCATAACAATATGGCTGACGAATGAGAACCGAGGGGTAAGAACATGTACCATTCAGAACTACATACAGCGCACTCGGTATATGGTGCATTTTCTTTATTTCTTGATGAAAAAACAATAATTTTATACTATTAAGGGTTGAAGTTTTGGATCACCCTGTATATTTTTTCAACACAACTACCAAATATACTACCTAAGTGTTGCACACATGACGAAGGGGAAAGAAAATCTATAGATTACAACAAAAAATGTAAAAAATGAAGTTAGTACCTGTTGTTATACTTGAAGCCCTTGCAGGATTGATGAGACCACTTGACACTCATCTTAAGTCGAAAAAGTATGTCTTCAAACACTATTTTCTTTAATTTTCTTCAAAACTGTACTATTTGGTATAAATATGTTGTTAGGTAACATCTCAACAATATAACATGTCATTTTTATATATATTATATTGTTGTGCATTGCACCTAACAACTATATACTAAAGGCTATATCTCCGAAACTTCTGCACATATTTTAACGAAATAAAGCTCAAATTGGAGAGCATTGCCCCTTTATGATGTGAGTGCAAGCAGAGTCCTCTACCGTAGAAGGGAAGTTACCTTGTATATGTCATATTTGGTACTTTCTAACTGTTTTTTGCAGAATATAACAGATTTTATACCATAATATGTCTCATTGCCTCATAACAATATGGCTGACGAATGAGAACCGAGGGGTAAGAACATGTACCATTCAGAACTACATACAGCGCACTCGGTATATGGTGCATTTTCTTTATTTCTTGATGAAAAAACAATAATTTTATACTATTAAGGGTTGAAGTTTTGGATCACCCTGTATATTTTTTCTACACAACTACCAAATATACTACCTAAGTGTTGCACACATGATGAAGGGGAAAGAAAATCTATAGGTTACAACAAAAAATGTAAAAAATTAAGTTAGTACCTGTTGTTATACTTGAAGCAATTTAACCCTTGCAGGATTGATGAGACCACGTGACACTCATCTTAAGTCGAAAAAGTATGTCTTCAAACATTATTTTCTTCAATTTTCTTCAAAACTGTACTATTTGGTATAAATATGTTGTTAGGTAACATCTCAACAATATAATATATGTCATTTTTATATATATTATATTGTTGGGCATTGCACCTAACTACTATATACTAAAGGCTATATCTCCGAAACTTCTGCACATATTTTAACGAATTAAAGCTCAAATTGAAGAGCATTGCCCCCTTTATGATGTGAGTGCAAGCAGAGTCCTCTACCGTAGAAGGGAAGTTACCTTGTATATATCATATTTGGGGCTTTCTAACTGTTTTTTTTTCAGAATATAACAGATTTTATCCCATAATATGTCTCATTGCCTCATAACAATATGGCTGACGAATGACAACCGAGGGGTAAGAACATGTACCATTCAGAACTACATACAGCGCACTCGGTATATGGTGCATTTTCTTTATTTCTTGATGAAAAAACAATAATTTTATAGTATTAAGGGTTGAAATTTTGCATCACCCTGTATATTTTTTCTACACAACTACCAAATATACTACCTAAGTGTTGCACACGTGATAAAGGGGAAAGAAAATCTATAGATTACAACAAAAAATGTAAAAAATGAAGTTAATTCCTGTTGTTATACTTGAAGCAATTTAACCCTTGCAGGATTGATGAGACCACGTGACACTCATATTAAGTCGAAAAAGTATGTCTTCAAACACTATTTTCTTCAATTTTCTTCAAAACTGTACTATTTGGTATAAATATGTTGATAGGTAACATCTCAACAATATAACATATGTCATTTTATATATATTATATTGTTGTGCATTGCACCTAACAACTATATACTAAAGGCTATATCTCCGAAACTTCTGCACATATTTTAACGAAATAAAGCTCAAATTGAAGAGCATTGCCCCCTTTATGATGTGAGTGCAAGCAGAGTCCTCTACCGTAGAAGGGAAGTTACCTTGTATATATCATATTTGGTACTTTCTAACTGTTTTTTGCAGAATATAACAGATTTTATACCATAATATGTCTCATTGCCTCATAACAATATGGCTGACGAATGAGAACCGAGGGGTAAGAACATGTACCATTCAGAACTACATACAGCGCACTCGGTATATGGTGCATTTTCTTTATTTCTTGATGAAAAAACAATAATTTTATACTATTAAGGGTTGAAGTTTTGGATCACCCTGTATATTTTTTCAACACAACTACCAAATATACTACCTAAGTGTTGCACACATGATGAAGGGGAAAGAAAATCTATAGGTTACAACAAAAAATGTAAAAAATTAAGTTAGTACCTGTTGTTATACTTGAAGCAATTTAACCCTTGCAGGATTGATGAGACCACGTGACACTCATCTTAAGTCGAAAAAGTATGTCTTCAAACACTATTTTCTTCAATTTTCTTCAAAACTGTACTATTTGGTATAAATATGTTGTTAGGTAACATCTCAACAATATAATATATGTCATTTTTATATATATTATATTGTTGGGCATTGCACCTAACTACCATATACTAAAGGCTATATCTCCGAAACTTCTGCACATATTTTAACGAGTTAAAGCTCAAATTGAAGAGCATTGCCCCCTTTATGATGTGAGTGCAAGCAGAGTCCTCTACCGTAGAAGGGAAGTTACCTTGTATATTTCATATTTGGTACTTTCTAACTGTTTTTTGCAGAATATAACAGATTTTATACCATAATATGTCTCATTGCCTCATAACAATATGGCTGACGAATGAGAACCGAGGGGTAAGAACATGTACCATTCAGAACTACATACAGCGCACTCGGTATATGGTGCATTTTCTTTATTTCTTGATGAAAAAACAATAATTTTATACTATTAAGGGTTGAATTTTTGGATCACCCTGTATATTTTTTCAACACAACTACCAAATATACTACCTAAGTGTTGCACACATGACGAAGGGGAAAGAAAATCTATAGATTACAACAGAAAATGTAAAAAATGAAGTTAGTACCTGTTGTTATACTTGAAGCCCTTGCAGGATTGATGAGACCACCTGACACTCATCTTAAGTCGAAAAAGTATGTCTTCAAACACTATTTTCTTTAATTTTCTTCAAAACTGTACTATTTGGTATAAATATGTTGTTAGGTAACATCTCAACAATATAACATATGTCATTTTTATATATATTATATTGTTGTGCATTGCACCTAACAACTATATACTAAAGGCTATATCTCCGAAACTTCTGCACATATTTTAACGAAATAAAGCTCAAATTGGAGAGCATTGCCCCTTTATGATGTGAGTGCAAGCAGAGTCCTCTACCGTAGAAGGGAAGTTACCTTGTATATATCATATTTGGTACTTTCTAACTGTTTTTTGCAGAATATAACAGATTTTATACCATAATATGTCTCATTGCCTCATAACAATATGGCTGACGAATGAGAACCGAGGGGTAAGAACATGTACCATTCAGAACTACATACAGCGCACTCGGTATATGGTGCATTTTCTTTATTTCTTAATGAAAAAACAATAATTTTATACTATTAAGGGTTGAAGTTTTGGATCACCCTGTATATTTTTTCTACACAACTACCAAATATACTACCTAAGTGTTGCACACATGATAAAGGGGAAAGAAAATCTATAGATTACAACAAAAAATGTAAAAAATGAAGTTAGTACCTGTTGTTATACTTGAAGCAATTTAACCCTTGCAGGATTGATGAGACCACGTGACACTCATATTAAGTCGAAAAAGTATGTCTTCAAACACTATTTTCTTCAATTTTCTTCAAAACTGTACTATTTGGTATAAATATGTTGTTAGGTAACATCTCAACAATATAACATATGTCATTTTTATATATATTATATTGTTGTGCATTGCACCTAACAACTATATACTAAAGGCTATATCTCCGAAACTTCTGCACATATTTTAACGAAATAAAGCTCAAATTGAAGAGCATTGCCCCCTTTATGATGTGAGTGCAAGCAGAGTCCTCTACCGTAGAAGGGAAGGTACCTTGTATATATCATATTTGGTACTTTCTAACTGTTTTTTGCAGAATATAACAGATTTTATACCATAATATGTCTCATTGCCTCATAACAATATGGCTGACGAATGAGAACCGAGGGGTAAGAACATGTACCATTCAGAACTACATACAGCGCACTCGGTATATGGTGCATTTTCTTTATTTCTTGATGAAAAACAATAATTTTATACTATTAAGGGTTGAAGTTTTGGATCACCCTGTATATTTTTTCAACACAACTACCAAATATACTACCTAAGTGTTGCACACATGACGAAGGGGAAAGAAAATCTATAGATTACAACAAAAAATGTAAAAAATGAAGTTAGTACCTGTTGTTATACTTGAAGCCCTTGCAGGATTGATGAGACCACCTGACACTCATCTTAAGTCGAAAAAGTATGTCTTCAAACACTATTTTCTTTAATTTTCTTCAAAACTGTACTATTTGGTATAAATATGTTGTTAGGTAACATCTCAACAATATAACATATGTCATTTTTATATATATTATATTGTTGTGCATTGCACCTAACAACTATATACTAAAGGCTATATCTCCGAAACTTCTGCACATATTTTAACGAAATAAAGCTCAAATTGGAGAGCATTGCCCCTTTATGATGTGAGTGCAAGCAGAGTCCTCTACCGTAGAAGGGAAGTTACCTTGTATATATCATATTTGGTACTTTCTAACTGTTTTTTGCAGAATATAACAGATTTTATACCATAATATGTCTCATTGCCTCATAACAATATGGCTGACGAATGAGAACCGAGGGGTAAGAACATGTACCATTCAGAACTACATACAGCGCACTCGGTATATGGTGCATTTTCTTTATTTCTTGATGAAAAAACAATAATTTTATACTATTAAGGGTTGAAGTTTTGGATCACCCTGTATATTTTTTCTACACAACTACCAAATATACTACCTAAGTGTTGCACACATGATAAAGGGGAAAGAAAATCTATAGATTACAACAAAAAATGTAAAAAATGAAGTTAGTACCTGTTTATACTTGAAGCATTTTAACCCTTGCAGGATTGATGAGACCACGTGACACTCATATTAAGTCGAAAAAGTATGTCTTCAAACACTATTTTCTTCAATTTTCTTCAAAACTGTACTATTTGGTATAAATATGTTGTTAGGTAACATCTCAACAATATAACATATGTCATTTTTATATATATTATATTGTTGTGCATTGCACCTAACAACTATATACTAAAGGCTATATCTCCGAAACTTCTGCACATATTTTAACGAAATAAAGCTCAAATTGGAGAGCATTGCCCCTTTATGATGTGAGTGCAAGCAGAGTCCTCTACCGTAGAAGGGAAGTTACCTTGTATATATCATATTTGGTACTTTCTAACTGTTTTTTGCAGAATATAACAGATTTTATACCATAATATGTCTCATTGCCTCATAACAATATGGCTGACGAATGAGAACCGGGGGGTAAGAACATGTACCATTCAGAACTACATACAGCGCACTCGGTATATGGTGCATTTTCTTTATTTCTTGATGAAAAAACAATAATTTTATACTATTAAGGGTTGAAGTTTTGGATCACCCTGTATATTTTTTCTACACAACTACCAAATATACTACCTAAGTGTTGCACACATGATAAAGGGGAAAGAAAATCTATAGATTACAACAAAAAATGTAAAAAATGAAGTTAGTACCTGTTGTTATACTTGAAGCAATTTAACCCTTGCAGGATTGATGAGACCACGTGACACTCATCTTAAGTCGAAAAAGTATGTCTTCAAAGACTATTTTCTTCAATTTTCTTCAAAACTGTACTATTTGGTATAAATATGTTGTTAGGTAACATCTCAACAATATAATATATGTCATTTTTATATATATTATATTGTTGGGCATTGCACCTAACTACTATATACTAAAGGCTATATCTCCGAAACTTCTGCACATATTTTAACGAAATAAAGCTCAAATTGGAGAGCATTGCCCCTTTATGATGTGAGTGCAAGCAGAGTCCTCTACCGTAGAAGGGAAGTTACCTTGTATATATCATATTTGGTACTTTCTAACTGTTTTTTGCAGAATATAACAGATTTTATACCATAATATGTCTCATTGCCTCATAACAATATGGCTGACGAATGAGAACCGAGGGGTAAGAACATGTACCATTCAGAACTACATACAGCGCACTCGGTATATGGTGCATTTTCTTTATTTCTTGATGAAAAAACAATAATTTTATACTATTAAGGGTTGAAGTTTTGGATCACCCTGTATATTTTTTCTACACAACTACCAAATATACTACCTAAGTGTTGCACACATGATAAAGGGGAAAGAAAATCTATAGATTACAACAAAAAATGTAAAAAATGAAGTTAGTACCTGTTGTTATACTTGAAGCAATTTAACCCTTGCAGGATTGATGAGACCACGTGACACTCATATTAAGTCGAAAAAGTATGTCTTCAAACACTATTTTCTTCAATTTTCTTCAAAACTGTACTATTTGGTATAAATATGTTGTTAGGTAACATCTCAACAATATAACATATGTCATTTTTATATATATTATATTGTTGTGCATTGCACCTAACAACTATATACTAAAGGCTATATCTCCGAAACTTCTGCACATATTTTAACGAAATAAAGCTCAAATTGAAGAGCATTGCCCCCTTTATGATGTGAGTGCAAGCAGTGTCCTCTACCGTAGAAGGGAAGTTACCTTGTATATATCATATTTGGTACTTTCTAACTGTTTTTTGCAGAATATAACAGATTTTATACCATAATATGTCTCATTGCCTCATAACAATATGGCTGACGAATGAGAACCGAGGGGTAAGAACATGTACCATTCAGAACTACATACAGCGCACTCGGTATATGGTGCATTTTCTTTATTTCTTGATGAAAAAACAATAATTTTATACTATTAAGGGTTGAAGTTTTGGATCACCCTGTATATTTTTTCAACACAACTACCAAATATACTACCTAAGTGTTGCACACATGACGAAGGGGAAAGAAAATCTATAGATTACAACAAAAAATGTAAAAAATGAAGTTAGTACCTGTTGTTATACTTGAAGCCCTTGCAGGATTGATGAGACCACTTGACACTCATCTTAAGTCGAAAAAGTATGTCTTCAAACACTATTTTCTTTAATTTTCTTCAAAACTGTACTATTTGGTATAAATATGTTGTTAGGTAACATCTCAACAATATAACATGTCATTTTTATATATATTATATTGTTGTGCATTGCACCTAACAACTATATACTAAAGGCTATATCTCCGAAACTTCTGCACATATTTTAACGAAATAAAGCTCAAATTGGAGAGCATTGCCCCTTTATGATGTGAGTGCAAGCAGAGTCCTCTACCGTAGAAGGGAAGTTACCTTGTATATATCATATTTGGTACTTTCTAACTGTTTTTTGCAGAATATAACAGATTTTATACCATAATATGTCTCACTGCCTCATAAAAATATGGCTGACGAATGAGAACCGAGGGGTAAGAACATGTACCATTCAGAACTACATACAGCGCACTCGGTATATGGTGCATTTTCTTTATATCTTGATGAAAAAACAATAATTTTATACTATTAAGGGTTGAAGTTTTGCATCACCCTGTATATTTTTTCTACACAACTACCAAATATACTACCTAAGTTTTGCACACATGATGAAGGGGAAAGAAAATCTATAGGTTACAACAAAAAATGTAAAAAATTAAGTTAGTACCTGTTGTTATACTTGAAGCAATTTAACCCTTGCAGGATTGATGAGACCACGTGACACTCATATTAAGTCGAAAAAGTATGTCTTCAAACACTATTTTCTTCAATTTTCTTCAAAACTGTACTATTTGGTATAAATATGTTGTTAGGTAACATCTCAACAATATAACATATGTCATTTTTATATATATTATATTGTTGTGCATTGCACCTAACAACTATATACTAAAGGCTATATCTCCGAAACTTCTGCACATATTTTAACGAAATAAAGCTCAAATTGAAGAGCATTGCCCCCTTTATGATGTGAGTGCAAGCAGAGTCCTCTACCGTAGAAGGGAAGGTACCTTGTATATATCATATTTGGTACTTTCTAACTGTTTTTTGCAGAATATAACAGATTTTATACCATAATATGTCTCATTGCCTCATAACAATATGGCTGACGAATGAGAACCGAGGGGTAAGAACATGTACCATTCAGAACTACATACAGCGCACTCGGTATATGGTGCATTTTCTTTATTTCTTGATGAAAAACAATAATTTTATACTATTAAGGGTTGAAGTTTTGGATCACCCTGTATATTTTTTCAACACAACTACCAAATATACTACCTAAGTGTTGCACACATGACGAAGGGGAAAGAAAATCTATAGATTACAACAAAAAATGTAAAAAATGAAGTTAGTACCTGTTGTTATACTTGAAGCCCTTGCAGGATTGATGAGACCACTTGACACTCATCTTAAGTCGAAAAAGTATGTCTTCAAACACTATTTTCTTTAATTTTCTTCAAAACTGTACTATTTGGTATAAATATGTTGTTAGGTAACATCTCAACAATATAACATGTCATTTTTATATATATTATATTGTTGTGCATTGCACCTAACAACTATATACTAAAGGCTATATCTCCGAAACTTCTGCACATATTTTAACGAAATAAAGCTCAAATTGAAGAGCATTGCCCCCTTTATGATGTGAGTGCAAGCGGAGTCCTCTACCGTAGAAGGGAAGTTACCTTGTATATATCATATTTGGGGCTTTCTAACTGTTTTTTTTTCAGAATATAACAGATTTTATCCCATAATATGTCTCATTGCCTCATAACAATATGGCTGACGAATGACAACCGAGGGGTAAGAACATGTACCATTCAGAACTACATACAGCGCACTCGGTATATGGTGCATTTTCTTTATTTCTTGATGAAAAAACAATAATTTTATAGTATTAAGGGTTGAAATTTTGCATCACCCTGTATATTTTTTCTACACAACTACCAAATATACTACCTAAGTGTTGCACACGTGATAAAGGGGAAAGAAAATCTATAGATTACAACAAAAAATGTAAAAAATGAAGTTAATACCTGTTGTTATACTTGAAGCAATTTAACCCTTGCAGGATTGATGAGACCACGTGACACTCATATTAAGTCGAAAAAGTATGTCTTCAAACACTATTTTCTTCAATTTTCTTCAAAACTGTACTATTTGGTATAAATATGTTGTTAGGTAACATCTCAACAATATAACATATGTCATTTTATATATATTATATTGTTGTGCATTGCACCTAACAACTATATACTAAAGGCTATATCTCCGAAACTTCTGCACATATTTTAACGAAATAAAGCTCAAATTGAAGAGCATTGCCCCCTTTATGATGTGAGTGCAAGCAGAGTCCTCTACCGTAGAAGGGAAGTTACCTTGTATATATCATATTTGGTACTTTCTAACTGTTTTTTGCAGAATATAACAGATTTTATACCATAATATGTCTCATTGCCTCATAACAATATGGCTGACGAATGAGAACCGAGGGGTAAGAACATGTACCATTCAGAACTACATACAGCGCACTCGGTATATGGTGCATTTTCTTTATTTCTTGATGAAAAAACAATAATTTTATACTATTAAGGGTTGAAGTTTTGGATCACCCTGTATATTTTTTCAACACAACTACCAAATATACTACCTAAGTGTTGCACACATGATGAAGGGGAAAGAAAATCTATAGGTTACAACAAAAAATGTAAAAAATTAAGTTAGTACCTGTTGTTATACTTGAAGCAATTTAACCCTTGCAGGATTGATGAGACCACGTGACACTCATCTTAAGTCGAAAAAGTATGTCTTCAAACACTATTTTCTTCAATTTTCTTCAAAACTGTACTATTTGGTATAAATATGTTGTTAGGAAACATCTCAACAATATAATATATGTCATTTTTATATATATTATATTGTTGGGCATTGCACCTAACTACCATATACTAAAGGCTATATCTCCGAAACTTCTGCACATATTTTAACGAGTTAAAGCTCAAATTGAAGAGCATTGCCCCCTTTATGATGTGAGTGCAAGCAGAGTCCTCTACCGTAGAAGGGAAGTTACCTTGTATATATCATATTTGGTACTTTCTAACTGTTTTTTGCAGAATATAACAGATTTTATACCATAATATGTCTCATTGCCTCATAACAATATGGCTGACGAATGAGAACCGAGGGGTAAGAACATGTACCATTCAGAACTACATACAGCGCACTCGGTATATGGTGCATTTTCTTTATTTCTTGATGAAAAAACAATAATTTTATACTATTAAGGGTTGAAGTTTTGGATCACCCTGTATATTTTTTCAACACAACTACCAAATATACTACCTAAGTGTTGCACACATGACGAAGGGGAAAGAAAATCTATAGATTACAACAGAAAATGTAAAAAATGAAGTTAGTACCTGTTGTTATACTTGAAGCCCTTGCAGGATTGATGAGACCACCTGACACTCATCTTAAGTCGAAAAAGTATGTCTTCAAACACTATTTTCTTTAATTTTCTTCAAAACTGTACTATTTGGTATAAATATGTTGTTAGGTAACATCTCAACAATATAACATATGTCATTTTTATATATATTATATTGTTGTGCATTGCACCTAACAACTATATACTAAAGGCTATATCTCCGAAACTTCTGCACATATTTTAACGAAATAAAGCTCAAATTGGAGAGCATTGCCCCTTTATGATGTGAGTGCAAGCAGAGTCCTCTACCGTAGAAGGGAAGTTACCTTGTATATATCATATTTGGTACTTTCTAACTGTTTTTTGCAGAATATAACAGATTTTATACCATAATATGTCTCATTGCCTCATAACAATATGGCTGACGAATGAGAACCGGGGGGTAAGAACATGTACCATTCAGAACTACATACAGCGCACTCGGTATATGGTGCATTTTCTTTATTTCTTGATGAAAAAACATTAATTTTATACTATTAAGGGTTGAAGTTTTGGATCACCCTGTATATTTTTTCTACACAACTACCAAATATACTACCTAAGTGTTGCACACATGATAAAGGGGAAAGAAAATCTATAGATTACAACAAAAAATGTAAAAAATGAAGTTAGTACCTGTTGTTATACTTGAAGCAATTTAACCCTTGCAGGATTGATGAGACCACGTGACACTCATCTTAAGTCGAAAAAGTATGTCTTCAAAGACTATTTTCTTCAATTTTCTTCAAAACTGTACTATTTGGTATAAATATGTTGTTAGGTAACATCTCAACAATATAATATATGTCATTTTTATATATATTATATTGTTGGGCATTGCACCTAACTACTATATACTAAAGGCTATATCTCCGAAACTTCTGCACATATTTTAACGAGTTAAAGCTCAAATTGAAGAGCATTGCCCCCTTTATGATGTGAGTGCAAGCAGAGTCCTCTACCGTAGAAGGGAAGTTACCTTGTATATATCATATTTGGTACTTTCTAACTGTTTTTTGCAGAATATAACAGATTTTATACCATAATATGTCTCATTGCCTCATAACAATATGGCTGACGAATGAGAACCGAGGGGTAAGAACATGTACCATTCAGAACTACATACAGCGCACTCGGTATATGGTGCATTTTCTTTATTTCTTGATGAAAAAACAATAATTTTATACTATTAAGGGTTGAAGTTTTGGATCACCCTGTATATTTTTTCTACACAACTACCAAATATACTACCTAAGTGTTGCACACATGATAAAGGGGAAAGAAAATCTATAGATTACAACAAAAAATGTAAAAAATGAAGTTAGTACCTGTTGTTATACTTGAAGCAATTTAACCCTTGCAGGATTGATGAGACCACGTGACACTCATATTAAGTCGAAAAAGTATGTCTTCAAACACTATTTTCTTCAATTTTCTTCAAAACTGTACTATTTGGTATAAATATGTTGTTAGGTAACATCTCAACAATATAACATATGTCATTTTTATATATATTATATTGTTGTGCATTGCACCTAACAACTATATACTAAAGGCTATATCTCCGAAACTTCTGCACATATTTTAACGAAATAAAGCTCAAATTGAAGAGCATTGCCCCCTTTATGATGTGAGTGCAAGCAGTGTCCTCTACCGTAGAAGGGAAGTTACCTTGTATATATCATATTTGGTACTTTCTAACTGTTTTTTGCAGAATATAACAGATTTTATACCATAATATGTCTCATTGCCTCATAACAATATGGCTGACGAATGAGAACCGAGGGGTAAGAACATGTACCATTCAGAACTACATACAGCGCACTCGGTATATGGTGCATTTTCTTTATTTCTTGATGAAAAAACAATAATTTTATACTATTAAGGGTTGAAGTTTTGGATCACCCTGTATATTTTTTCAACACAACTACCAAATATACTACCTAAGTTTTGCACACATGACGAAGGGGAAAGAAAATCTATAGATTACAACAAAAAATGTAAAAAATGAAGTTAGTACCTGTTGTTATACTTGAAGCCCTTGCAGGATTGATGAGACCACTTGACACTCATCTTAAGTCGAAAAAGTATGTCTTCAAACACTATTTTCTTTAATTTTCTTCAAAACTGTACTATTTGGTATAAATATGTTGTTAGGTAACATCTCAACAATATAACATGTTATTTTTATATATATTATATTGTTGTGCATTGCACCTAACAACTATATACTAAAGGGTATATCTCCGAAACTTCTGCACATATTTTAACGAAATAAAGCTCAAATTGGAGAGCATTGCCCCTTTATGATGTGAGTGCAAGCAGAGTCCTCTACCGTAGAAGGGAAGTTACCTTGTATATATCATATTTGGTACTTTCTAACTGTTTTTTGCAGAATATAACAGATTTTATACCATAATATGTCTCATTGCCTCATAAAAATATGGCTGACGAATGAGAACCGAGGGGTAAGAACATGTACCATTCAGAACTACATACAGCGCACTCGGTATATGGTGCATTTTCTTTATATCTTGATGAAAATACAATAATTTTATACTATTAAGGGTTGAAGTTTTGCATCACCCTGTATATTTTTTCTACACAACTACCAAATATACTACCTAAGTGTTGCACACATGATGAAGGGGAAAGAAAATCTATAGGTTACAACAAAAAATGTAAAAAATTAAGTTAGTACCTGTTGTTATACTTGAAGCAATTTAACCCTTGCAGGATTGATGAGACCACGTGACACTCATCTTAAGTCGAAAAAGTATGTCTTCAAACACTATTTTCTTCAATTTTCTTCAAAACTGTACTATTTGGTATAAATATGTTGTTAGGTAACATCTCAACAATATAATATATGTCATTTTTATATATATTATATTGTTGGGCATTGCACCTAACTACTATATACTAAAGGCTATATCTCCGAAACTTCTGCACATATTTTAACGAATTAAAGCTCAAATTGAAGAGCATTGCCCCCTTTATGATGTGAGTGCAAGCAGAGTCCTCTACCGTAGAAGGGAAGTTACCTTGTATATATCATATTTGGGGCTTTCTAACTGTTTTTTTTTCAGAATATAACAGATTTTATCCCATAATATGTCTCATTGCCTCATAACAATATGGCTGACGAATGACAACCGAGGGGTAAGAACATGTACCATTCAGAACTACATACAGCGCACTCGGTATATGGTGCATTTTCTTTATTTCTTGATGAAAAAACAATAATTTTATAGTATTAAGGGTTGAAATTTTGCATCACCCTGTATATTTTTTCTACACAACTACCAAATATACTACCTAAGTGTTGCACACGTGATAAAGGGGAAAGAAAATCTATAGATTACAACAAAAAATGTAAAAAATGAAGTTAATACCTGTTGTTATACTTGAAGCAATTTAACCCTTGCAGGATTGATGAGACCACGTGACACTCATATTAAGTCGAAAAAGTATGTCTTCAAACACTATTTTCTTCAATTTTCTTCAAAACTGTACTATTTGGTATAAATATGTTGTTAGGTAACATCTCAACAATATAACATATGTCATTTTATATATATTATATTGTTGTGCATTGCACCTAACTACTATATACTAAAGGCTATATCTCCGAAACTTCTGCACATATTTTAACGAAATAAAGCTCAAATTGAAGAGCATTGCCCCCTTTATGATGTGAGTGCAAGCAGAGTCCTCTACCGTAGAAGGGAAGTTACCTTGTATATATCATATTTGGTACTTTCTAACTGTTTTTTGCAGAATATAACAGATTTTATACCATAATATGTCTCATTGCCTCATAACAATATGGCTGACGAATGAGAACCGAGGGGTAAGAACATGTACCATTCAGAACTACATACAGCGCACTCGGTATATGGTGCATTTTCTTTATTTCTTGATGAAAAAACAATAATTTTATACTATTAAGGGTTGAAGTTTTGGATCACCCTGTATATTTTTTCAACACAACTACCAAATATACTACCTAAGTGTTGCACACATGATGAAGGGGAAAGAAAATCTATAGGTTACAACAAAAAATGTAAAAAATTAAGTTAGTACCTGTTGTTATACTTGAAGCAATTTAACCCTTGCAGGATTGATGAGACCACGTGACACTCATATTAAGTCGAAAAAGTATGTCTTCAAACACTATTTTCTTCAATTTTCTTCAAAACTGTACTATTTGGTATAAATATGTTGTTAGGTAACATCTCAACAATATAACATATGTCATTTTTATATATATTATATTGTTGTGCATTGCACCTAACAACTATATACTAAAGGCTATATCTCCGAAACTTCTGCACATATTTTAACGAGTTAAAGCTCAAATTGAAGAGCATTGCCCCCTTTATGATGTGAGTGCAAGCAGAGTCCTCTACCGTAGAAGGGAAGTTACCTTGTATATATCATATTTGGTACTTTCTAACTGTTTTTTGCAGAATATAACAGATTTTATACCATAATATGTCTCATTGCCTCATAACAATATGGCTGACGAATGAGAACCGAGGGGTAAGAACATGTACCATTCAGAACTACATACAGCGCACTCGGTATATGGTGCATTTTCTTTATTTCTTGATGAAAAAACAATAATTTTATACTATTAAGGGTTGAAGTTTTGGATCACCCTGTATATTTTTTCAACACAACTACCAAATATACTACCTAAGTGTTGCACACATGATGAAGGGGAAAGAAAATCTATAGGTTACAACAAAAAATGTAAAAAATTAAGTTAGTACCTGTTGTTATACTTGAAGCAATTTAACCCTTGCAGGATTGATGAGACCACGTGACACTCATATTAAGTCGAAAAAGTATGTCTTCAAACACTATTTTCTTCAATTTTCTTCAAAACTGTACTATTTGGTATAAATATGTTGTTAGGTAACATCTCAACAATATAACATATGTCATTTTTATATATATTATATTGTTGTGCATTGCACCTAACAACTATATACTAAAGGCTATATCTCCGAAACTTCTGCACATATTTTAACGAAATAAAGCTCAAATTGAAGAGCATTGCCCCCTTTATGATGTGAGTGCAAGCAGAGTCCTCTACCGTAGAAGGGAAGTTACCTTGTATATATCATATTTGGTACTTTCTAACTGTTTTTTGCAGAATATAACAGATTTTATACCATAATATGTCTCATTGCCTCATAACAATATGGCTGACGAATGAGAACCGAGGGGTAAGAACATGTACCATTCAGAACTACATACAGCGCACTCGGTATATGGTGCATTTTCTTTATTTCTTGATGAAAAAACAATAATTTTATACTATTAAGGGTTGAAGTTTTGGATCACCCTGTATATTTTTTCAACACAACTACCAAATATACTACCTAAGTGTTGCACACATGACGAAGGGGAAAGAAAATCTATAGATTACAACAGAAAATGTAAAAAATGAAGTTAGTACCTGTTGTTATACTTGAAGCCCTTGCAGGATTGATGAGACCACCTGACACTCATCTTAAGTCGAAAAAGTATGTCTTCAAACACTATTTTCTTTAATTTTCTTCAAAACTGTACTATTTGGTATAAATATGTTGTTAGGTAACATCTCAACAATATAACATATGTCATTTTTATATATATTATATTGTTGTGCATTGCACCTAACAACTATATACTAAAGGCTATATCTCCGAAACTTCTGCACATATTTTAACGAAATAAAGCTCAAATTGGAGAGCATTGCCCCTTTATGATGTGAGTGCAAGCAGAGTCCTCTACCGTAGAAGGGAAGTTACCTTGTATATATCATATTTGGTACTTTCTAACTGTTTTTTGCAGAATATAACAGATTTTATACGATAATATGTCTCATTGCCTCATAACAATATGGCTGACGAATGAGAACCGAGGGGTAAGAACATGTACCATTCAGAACTACATACAGCGCACTCGGTATATGGTGCATTTTCTTTATTTCTTGATGAAAAAACAATAATTTTATACTATTAAGGGTTGAAGTTTTGGATCACCCTGTATATTTTTTCTACACAACTACCAAATATACTACCTAAGTGTTGCACACATGATAAAGGGGAAAGAAAATCTATAGATTACAACAAAAAATGTAAAAAATGAAGTTAGTACCTGTTGTTATACTTGAAGCAATTTAACCCTTGCAGGATTGATGAGACCACGTGACACTCATCTTAAGTCGAAAAAGTATGTCTTCAAAGACTATTTTCTTCAATTTTCTTCAAAACTGTACTATTTGGTATAAATATGTTGTTAGGTAACATCTCAACAATATAATATATGTCATTTTTATATATATTATATTGTTGGGCATTGCACCTAACTACTATATACTAAAGGCTATATCTCCGAAACTTCTGCACATATTTTAACGAGTTAAAGCTCAAATTGAAGAGCATTGCCCCCTTTATGATGTGAGTGCAAGCAGAGTCCTCTACCGTAGAAGGGAAGTTACCTTGTATATATCATATTTGGTACTTTCTAACTGTTTTTTGCAGAATATAACAGATTTTATACCATAATATGTCTCATTGCCTCATAACAATATGGCTGACGAATGAGAACCGAGGGGTAAGAACATGTACCATTCAGAACTACATACAGCGCACTCGGTATATGGTGCATTTTCTTTATTTCTTGATGAAAAAACAATAATTTTATACTATTAAGGGTTGAAGTTTTGGATCACCCTGTATATTTTTTCTACACAACTACCAAATATACTACCTAAGTGTTGCACACATGATAAAGGGGAAAGAAAATCTATAGATTACAACAAAAAATGTAAAAAATGAAGTTAGTACCTGTTGTTATACTTGAAGCAATTTAACCCTTGCAGGATTGATGAGACCACGTGACACTCATATTAAGTCGAAAAAGTATGTCTTCAAACACTATTTTCTTCAATTTTCTTCAAAACTGTACTATTTGGTATAAATATGTTGTTAGGTAACATCTCAACAATATAACATATGTCATTTTTATATATATTATATTGTTGTGCATTGCACCTAACAACTATATACTAAAGGCTATATCTCCGAAACTTCTGCACATATTTTAACGAAATAAAGCTCAAATTGAAGAGCATTGCCCCCTTTATGATGTGAGTGCAAGCAGAGTCCTCTACCGTAGAAGGGAAGTTACCTTGTATATGTCATATTTGGTACTTTCTAACTGTTTTTTGCAGAATATAACAGATTTTATACCATAATATGTCTCATTGCCTCATAACAATATGGCTGACGAATGAGAACCGAGGGGTAAGAACATGTACCATTCAGAACTACATACAGCGCACTCGGTATATGGTGCATTTTCTTTATTTCTTGATGAAAAAACAATAATTTTATACTATTAAGGGTTGAAGTTTTGGATCACCCTGTATATTTTTTCAACACAACTACCAAATATACTACCTAAGTGTTGCACACATGACGAAGGGGAAAGAAAATCTATAGATTACAACAAAAAATGTAAAAAATGAAGTTAGTACCTGTTGTTATACTTGAAGCCCTTGCAGGATTGATGAGACCACTTGACACTCATCTTAAGTCGAAAAAGTATGTCTTCAAACACTATTTTCTTTAATTTTCTTCAAAACTGTACTATTTGGTATAAATATGTTGTTAGGTAAAATCTCAACAATATAACATGTCATTTTTATATATATTATATTGTTGTGCATTGCACCTAACAACTATATACTAAAGGCTATATCTCCGAAACTTCTGCACATATTTTAACGAAATAAAGCTCAAATTGGAGAGCATTGCCCCTTTATGATGTGAGTGCAAGCAGAGTCCTCTACCGTAGAAGGGAAGTTACCTTGTATATATCATATTTGGTACTTTCTAACTGTTTTTTGCAGAATATAACAGATTTTATACCATAATATGTCTCATTGCCTCATAAAAATATGGCTGACGAATGAGAACCGAGGGGTAAGAACATGTACCATTCAGAACTACATACAGCGCACTCGGTATATGGTGCATTTTCTTTATATCTTGATGAAAAAACAATAATTTTATACTATTAAGGTTTGAAGTTTTGCATCACCCTGTATATTTTTTCTACACAACTACCAAATATACTACCTAAGTGTTGCACACATGATAAAGAGGAAAGAAAATCTATAGATTACAACAAAAAATGTAAAAAATGAAGTTAGTACCTGTTGTTATACTTGAAGCAATTTAACCCTTGCAGGATTGATGAGACCACGTGACACTCATATTAAGTCGAAAAAGTATGTCTTCAAACACTATTTTCTTCAATTTTCTTCAAAACTGTACTATTTGGTATAAATATGTTGTTAGGTAACATCTCAACAATATAACATATGTCATTTTTATATATATTATATTGTTGTGCATTGCACCTAACAACTATATACTAAAGGCTATATCTCCGAAACTTCTGCACATATTTTAACGAAATAAAGCTCAAATTGAAGAGCATTGCCCCTTTTATGATGTGAGTGCAAGCAGAGTCCTCTACCGTAGAAGGGAAGTTACCTTGTATATATCATATTTGGTACTTTCTAACTGTTTTTTGCAGAATATAACAGATTTTATACCATAATATGTCTCATTGCCTCATAACAATATGGCTGACGAATGAGAACCGAGGGGTAAGAACATGTACCATTCAGAACTACATACAGCGCACTCGGTATATGGTGCATTTTCTTTATTTCTTGATGGAAAAACAATAATTTTATACTATTAAGGGTTGAAGTTTTGGATCAACCTGTATATTTTTCCAACACAACTACCAAATATACTACCTAAGTGTTGCACACATGACGAAGGGGAAAGAAAATCTATAGATTACAACAAAAAATGTAAAAAATGAAGTTAGTACCTGTTGTTATACTTGAAGCCCTTGCAGGATTGATGAGACCACTTGACACTCATCTTAAGTCGAAAAAGTATGTCTTCAAACACTATTTTCTTTAATTTTCTTCAAAACTGTACTATTTGGTATAAATATGTTGTTAGGTAACATCTCAACAATATAACATGTCATTTTTATATATATTATATTGTTGTGCATTGCACCTAACAACTATATACTAAAGGCTATATCTCCGAAACTTCTGCACATATTTTAACGAAATAAAGCTCAAATTGGAGAGCATTGCCTCTTTATGATGCGAGTGCAAGCAGAATCCTCTACCGTAGAAGGGAAGTTACCTTGTATATATCATATTTGGTACTTTCTAACTGTTTTTTGCAGAATATAACAGATTTTATACCATAATATGTCTCATTGCCTCATAACAATATGGCTGACGAATGAGAACCGAGGGGTAAGAACATGTACCATTCAGAACTACATACAGCGCACTCTGTATATGGTGCATTTTCTTTATTTCTTGATGAAAAAACAATAATTTTATACTATTAAGGGTTGAAGTTTTGGATCACCCTGTATATTTTTTCAACACAACTACCAAATATACTACCTAAGTGTTGCACACATGACGAAGGGGAAAGAAAATCTATAGATTACAACAGAAAATGTAAAAAATGAAGTTAGTACCTGTTGTTATACTTGAAGCCCTTGCAGGATTGATGAGACCACCTGACACTCATCTTAAGTCGAAAAAGTATGTCTTCAAACACTATTTTCTTTAATTTTCTTCAAAACTGTACTATTTGGTATAAATATGTTGTTAGGTAACATCTCAACAATATAACATATGTCATTTTTATATATATTATATTGTTGTGCATTGCACCTAACAACTATATACTAAAGGCTATATCTCCGAAACTTCTGCACATATTTTAACGAAATAAAGCTCAAATTGGAGAGCATTGCCCCTTTATGATGTGAGTGCAAGCAGAGTCCTCTACCGTAGAAGGGAAGTTACCTTGTATATATCATATTTGGTACTTTCTAACTGTTTTTTGCAGAATATAACAGATTTTATACCATAATATGTCTCATTGCCTCATAACAATATGGCTGACGAATGAGAACCGAGGGGTAAGAACATGTACCATTCAGAACTACATACAGCGCACTCGGTATATGGTGCATTTTCTTTATTTCTTGATGAAAAAACAATAATTTTATACTATTAAGGGTTGAAGTTTTGGATCACCCTGTATATTTTTTCTACACAACTACCAAATATACTACCTAAGTGTTGCACACATGATAAAGGGGAAAGAAAATCTATAGATTACAACAAAAAATGTAAAAAATGAAGTTAGTACCTGTTGTTATACTTGAAGCAATTTAACCCTTGCAGGATTGATGAGACCACGTGACACTCATATTAAGTCGAAAAAGTATGTCTTCAAACACTATTTTCTTCAATTTTCTTCAAAACTGTACTATTTGGTATAAATATGTTGTTAGGTAACATCTCAACAATATAACATATGTCATTTTTATATATATTATATTGTTGTGCATTGCACCTAACAACTATATACTAAAGGCTATATCTCCGAAACTTCTGCACATATTTTAACGAAATAAAGCTCAAATTGAAGAGCATTGCCCCCTTTATGATGTGAGTGCAAGCAGAGTCCTCTACCGTAGAAGGGAAGTTACCTTGTATATATCATATTTGGTACTTTCTAACTGTTTTTTGCAGAATATAACAGATTTTATACCATAATATGTCTCATTGCCTCATAACAATATGGCTGACGAATGAGAACCGAGGGGTAAGAACATGTACCATTCAGAACTACATACAGCGCACTCGGTATATGGTGCATTTTCTTTATTTCTTGATGAAAAAACAATAATTTTATACTATTAAGGGTTGAAGTTTTGGATCACCCTGTATATTTTTTCTACACAACTACCAAATATACTACCTAAGTGTTGCACACATGATAAAGGGGAAAGAAAATCTATAGATTACAACAAAAAATGTAAAAAATGAAGTTACTACCTGTTGTTATACTTGAAGCAATTTAACCCTTGCAGGATTGATGAGACCACGTGACACGCATATTAAGTCGAAAAAGTATGTCTTCAAACACTATTTTCTTCAATTTTCTTCAAAACTGTACTATTTGGTATAAATATGTTGTTAGGTAACATCTCAACAATATAACATATGTCATTTTTATATATATTATATTGTTGTGCATTGCACCTAACAACTATATACTAAAGGCTATATCTCCGAAACTTCTGCACATATTTTAACGAAATAAAGCTCAAATTGAAGAGCATTGCCCCCTTTATGATGTGAGTGCAAGCAGAGTCCTCTACCGTAGAAGGGAAGTTACCTTGTATATGTCATATTTGGTACTTTCTAACTGTTTTTTGCAGAATATAACAGATTTTATACCATAATATGTCTCATTGCCTCATAACAATATGGCTGACGAATGAGAACCGAGGGGTAAGAACATGTACCATTCAGAACTACATACAGCGCACTCGGTATATGGTGCATTTTCTTTATTTCTTGATGAAAAAACAATAATTTTATACTATTAAGGGTTGAAGTTTTGGATCACCCTGTATATTTTTTCAACACAACTACCAAATATACTACCTAAGTGTTGCACACATGATAAAGGGGAAAGAAAATCTATAGATTACAACAAAAAATGTAAAAAATGAAGTTAGTACCTGTTGTTATACTTGAAGCAATTTAACCCTTGCAGGATTGATGAGACCACGTGACACTCATATTAAGTCGAAAAAGTATGTCTTCAAACACTATTTTCTTCAATTTTCTTCAAAACTGTACTATTTGGTATAAATATGTTGTTAGGTAACATCTCAACAATATAACATATGTCATTTTTATATATATTATATTGTTGTGCATTGCACCTAACAACTATATACTAAAGGCTATATCTCCGAAACTTCTGCACATATTTTAACGAAATAAAGCTCAAATTGAAGAGCATTGCCCCCTTTATGATGTGAGTGCAAGCAGAGTCCTCTACCGTAGAAGGGAAGTTACCTTGTATATATCATATTTGGTACTTTCTAACTGTTTTTTGCAGAATATAACAGATTTTATACCATAATATGTCTCATTGCCTCATAACAATATGGCTGACGAATGAGAACCGAGGGGTAAGAACATGTACCATTCAGAACTACATACAGCGCACTCGGTATATGGTGCATTTTCTTTATTTCTTGATGAAAAAACAATAATTTTATACTATTAAGGGTTGAAGTTTTGGATCACCCTGTATATTTTTTCTACACAACTACCAAATATACTACCTAAGTGTTGCACACATGATAAAGGGGAAAGAAAATCTATAGATTACAACAAAAAATGTAAAAAATGAAGTTACTACCTGTTGTTATACTTGAAGCAATTTAACCCTTGCAGGATTGATGAGACCACGTGACACGCATATTAAGTCGAAAAAGTATGTCTTCAAACACTATTTTCTTCAATTTTCTTCAAAACTGTACTATTTGGTATAAATATGTTGTTAGGTAACATCTCAACAATATAACATATGTCATTTTTATATATATTATATTGTTGTGCATTGCACCTAACAACTATATACTAAAGGCTATATCTCCGAAACTTCTGCACATATTTTAACGAAATAAAGCTCAAATTGAAGAGCATTGCCCCCTTTATGATGTGAGTGCAAGCAGAGTCCTCTACCGTAGAAGGGAAGTTACCTTGTATATATCATATTTGGTACTTTCTAACTGTTTTTTGCAGAATATAACAGATTTTATACCATAATATGTCTCATTGCCTCATAACAATATGGCTGACGAATGAGAACCGAGGGGTAAGAACATGTACCATTCAGAACTACATACAGCGCACTCGGTATATGGTGCATTTTCTTTATTTCTTGATGAAAAAACAATAATTTTATACTATTAAGGGTTGAAGTTTTGGATCACCCTGTATATTTTTTCAACACAACTACCAAATATACTACCTAAGTGTTGCACACATGACGAAGGGGAAAGAAAATCTATAGATTACAACAGAAAATGTAAAAAATGAAGTTAGTACCTGTTGTTATACTTGAAGCCCTTGCAGGATTGATGAGACCACTTGACACTCATCTTAAGTCGAAAAAGTATGTCTTCAAACACTATTTTCTTTAATTTTCTTCAAAACTGTACTATTTGGTATAAATATGTTGTTAGGTAACATCTCAACAATATAACATGTCATTTTTATATATATTATATTGTTGTGCATTGCACCTAACAACTATATACTAAAGGCTATATCTCCGAAACTTCTGCACATATTTTAACGAAATAAAGCTCAAATTGGAGAGCATTGCCCCTTTATGATGTGAGTGCAAGCAGAGTCCTCTACCGTAGAAGGGAAGTTACCTTGTATATATCATATTTGGTACTTTCTAACTGTTTTTTGCAGAATATAACAGATTTTATACCATAATATGTCTCATTGCCTCATAAAAATATGGCTGACGAATGAGAACCGAGGGGTAAGAACATGTACCATTCAGAACTACATACAGCGCACTCGGTATATGGTGCATTTTCTTTATATCTTGATGAAAAAACAATAATTTTATACTATTAAGGGTTGAAGTTTTGCATCACCCTGTATATTTTTTCTACACAACTACCAAATATACTACCTAAGTGTTGCACACATGATAAAGGGGAAAGAAAATCTATAGATTACAACAAAAAATGTAAAAAATGAAGTTAGTACCTGTTGTTATACTTGAAGCAATTTAACCCTTGCAGGATTGATGAGACCACGTGACACTCATATTAAGTCGAAAAAGTATGTCTTCAAACACTATTTTCTTCAATTTTCTTCAAAACTGTACTATTTGGTATAAATATGTTGTTAGGTAACATCTCAACAATATAACATATGTCATTTTTATATATATTATATTGTTGTGCATTGCACCTAACAACTATATACTAAAGGCTATATCTCCGAAACTTCTGCACATATTTTAACGAAATAAAGCTCAAATTGAAGAGCATTGCCCCCTTTATGATGTGAGTGCAAGCAGAGTCCTCTACCGTAGAAGGGAAGTTACCTTGTATATATCATATTTGGTACTTTCTAACTGTTTTTTGCAGAATATAACAGATTTTATACCATAATATGTCTCATTGCCTCATAACAATATGGCTGACGAATGAGAACCGAGGGGTAAGAACATGTACCATTCAGAACTACATACAGCGCACTCGGTATATGGTGCATTTTCTTTATTTCTTGATGGAAAAACAATAATTTTATACTATTAAGGGTTGAAGTTTTGGATCAACCTGTATATTTTTCCAACACAACTACCAAATATACTACCTAAGTGTTGCACACATGACGAAGGGGAAAGAAAATCTATAGATTACAACAAAAAATGTAAAAAATGAAGTTAGTACCTGTTGTTATACTTGAAGCCCTTGCAGGATTGATGAGACCACTTGACACTCATCTTAAGTCGAAAAAGTATGTCTTCAAACACTATTTTCTTTAATTTTCTTCAAAACTGTACTATTTGGTATAAATATGTTGTTAGGTAACATCTCAACAATATAACATGTCATTTTTATATATATTATATTGTTGTGCATTGCACCTAACAACTATATACTAAAGGCTATATCTCCGAAACTTCTGCACATATTTTAACGAAATAAAGCTCAAATTGGAGAGCATTGCCTCTTTATGATGCGAGTGCAAGCAGAATCCTCTACCGTAGAAGGGAAGTTACCTTGTATATATCATATTTGGTACTTTCTAACTGTTTTTTGCAGAATATAACAGATTTTATACCATAATATGTCTCATTGCCTCATAACAATATGGCTGACGAATGAGAACCGAGGGGTAAGAACATGTACCATTCAGAACTACATACAGCGCACTCTGTATATGGTGCATTTTCTTTATTTCTTGATGAAAAAACAATAATTTTATACTATTAAGGGTTGAAGTTTTGGATCACCCTGTATATTTTTTCAACACAACTACCAAATATACTACCTAAGTGTTGCACACATGACGAAGGGGAAAGAAAATCTATAGATTACAACAGAAAATGTAAAAAATGAAGTTAGTACCTGTTGTTATACTTGAAGCCCTTGCAGGATTGATGAGACCACCTGACACTCATCTTAAGTCGAAAAAGTATGTCTTCAAACACTATTTTCTTTAATTTTCTTCAAAACTGTACTATTTGGTATAAATATGTTGTTAGGTAACATCTCAACAATATAACATATGTCATTTTTATATATATTATATTGTTGTGCATTGCACCTAACAACTATATACTAAAGGCTATATCTCCGAAACTTCTGCACATATTTTAACGAAATAAAGCTCAAATTGGAGAGCATTGCCCCTTTATGATGTGAGTGCAAGCAGAGTCCTCTACCGTAGAAGGGAAGTTACCTTGTATATATCATATTTGGTACTTTCTAACTGTTTTTTGCAGAATATAACAGATTTTATACCATAATATGTCTCATTGCCTCATAACAATATGGCTGACGAATGAGAACCGAGGGGTAAGAACATGTACCATTCAGAACTACATACAGCGCACTCGGTATATGGTGCATTTTCTTTATTTCTTGATGAAAAAACAATAATTTTATACTATTAAGGGTTGAAGTTTTGGATCACCCTGTATATTTTTTCTACACAACTACCAAATATACTACCTAAGTGTTGCACACATGATAAAGGGGAAAGAAAATCTATAGATTACAACAAAAAATGTAAAAAATGAAGTTAGTACCTGTTGTTATACTTGAAGCAATTTAACCCTTGCAGGATTGATGAGACCACGTGACACTCATATTAAGTCGAAAAAGTATGTCTTCAAACACTATTTTCTTCAATTTTCTTCAAAACTGTACTATTTGGTATAAATATGTTGTTAGGTAACATCTCAACAATATAACATATGTCATTTTTATATATATTATATTGTTGTGCATTGCACCTAACAACTATATACTAAAGGCTATATCTCCGAAACTTCTGCACATATTTTAACGAAATAAAGCTCAAATTGAAGAGCATTGCCCCCTTTATGATGTGAGTGCAAGCAGAGTCCTCTACCGTAGAAGGGAAGTTACCTTGTATATATCATATTTGGTACTTTCTAACTGTTTTTTGCAGAATATAACAGATTTTATACCATAATATGTCTCATTGCCTCATAACAATATGGCTGACGAATGAGAACCGAGGGGTAAGAACATGTACCATTCAGAACTACATACAGCGCACTCGGTATATGGTGCATTTTCTTTATTTCTTGATGAAAAAACAATAATTTTATACTATTAAGGGTTGAAGTTTTGGATCACCCTGTATATTTTTTCTACACAACTACCAAATATACTACCTAAGTGTTGCACACATGATAAAGGGGAAAGAAAATCTATAGATTACAACAAAAAATGTAAAAAATGAAGTTACTACCTGTTGTTATACTTGAAGCAATTTAACCCTTGCAGGATTGATGAGACCACGTGACACGCATATTAAGTCGAAAAAGTATGTCTTCAAACACTATTTTCTTCAATTTTCTTCAAAACTGTACTATTTGGTATAAATATGTTGTTAGGTAACATCTCAACAATATAACATATGTCATTTTTATATATATTATATTGTTGTGCATTGCACCTAACAACTATATACTAAAGGCTATATCTCCGAAACTTCTGCACATATTTTAACGAAATAAAGCTCAAATTGAAGAGCATTGCCCCCTTTATGATGTGAGTGCAAGCAGAGTCCTCTACCGTAGAAGGGAAGTTACCTTGTATATGTCATATTTGGTACTTTCTAACTGTTTTTTGCAGAATATAACAGATTTTATACCATAATATGTCTCATTGCCTCATAACAATATGGCTGACGAATGAGAACCGAGGGGTAAGAACATGTACCATTCAGAACTACATACAGCGCACTCGGTATATGGTGCATTTTCTTTATTTCTTGATGAAAAAACAATAATTTTATACTATTAAGGGTTGAAGTTTTGGATCACCCTGTATATTTTTTCAACACAACTACCAAATATACTACCTAAGTGTTGCACACATGATAAAGGGGAAAGAAAATCTATAGATTACAACAAAAAATGTAAAAAATGAAGTTAGTACCTGTTGTTATACTTGAAGCAATTTAACCCTTGCAGGATTGATGAGACCACGTGACACTCATATTAAGTCGAAAAAGTATGTCTTCAAACACTATTTTCTTCAATTTTCTTCAAAACTGTACTATTTGGTATAAATATGTTGTTAGGTAACATCTCAACAATATAACATATGTCATTTTTATATATATTATATTGTTGTGCATTGCACCTAACAACTATATACTAAAGGCTATATCTCCGAAACTTCTGCACATATTTTAACGAAATAAAGCTCAAATTGAAGAGCATTGCCCCCTTTATGATGTGAGTGCAAGCAGAGTCCTCTACCGTAGAAGGGAAGTTACCTTGTATATATCATATTTGGTACTTTCTAACTGTTTTTTGCAGAATATAACAGATTTTATACCATAATATGTCTCATTGCCTCATAACAATATGGCTGACGAATGAGAACCGAGGGGTAAGAACATGTACCATTCAGAACTACATACAGCGCACTCGGTATATGGTGCATTTTCTTTATTTCTTGATGAAAAAACAATAATTTTATACTATTAAGGGTTGAAGTTTTGGATCACCCTGTATATTTTTTCTACACAACTACCAAATATACTACCTAAGTGTTGCACACATGATAAAGGGGAAAGAAAATCTATAGATTACAACAAAAAATGTAAAAAATGAAGTTACTACCTGTTGTTATACTTGAAGCAATTTAACCCTTGCAGGATTGATGAGACCACGTGACACGCATATTAAGTCGAAAAAGTATGTCTTCAAACACTATTTTCTTCAATTTTCTTCAAAACTGTACTATTTGGTATAAATATGTTGTTAGGTAACATCTCAACAATATAACATATGTCATTTTTATATATATTATATTGTTGTGCATTGCACCTAACAACTATATACTAAAGGCTATATCTCCGAAACTTCTGCACATATTTTAACGAAATAAAGCTCAAATTGAAGAGCATTGCCCCCTTTATGATGTGAGTGCAAGCAGAGTCCTCTACCGTAGAAGGGAAGTTACCTTGTATATATCATATTTGGTACTTTCTAACTGTTTTTTGCAGAATATAACAGATTTTATACCATAATATGTCGTCTCATTGCCTCATAACAATATGGCTGACGAATGAGAACCGAGGGGTAAGAACATGTACCATTCAGAACTACATACAGCGCACTCGGTATATGGTGCATTTTCTTTATTTCTTGATGAAAAAACAATAATTTTATACTATTAAGGGTTGAAGTTTTGGATCACCCTGTATATTTTTTCAACACAAACTACCAAATATACTACCTAAGTGTTGCACACATGACGAAGGGGAAAGAAAATCTATAGATTACAACAGAAAATGTAAAAAATGAAGTTAGTACCTGTTGTTATACTTGAAGCCCTTGCAGGATTGATGAGACCACTTGACACTCATCTTAAGTCGAAAAAGTATGTCTTCAAACACTATTTTCTTTAATTTTCTTCAAAACTGTACTATTTGGTATAAATATGTTGTTAGGTAACATCTCAACAATATAACATGTCATTTTTATATATATTATATTGTTGTGCATTGCACCTAACAACTATATACTAAAGGCTATATCTCCGAAACTTCTGCACATATTTTAACGAAATAAAGCTCAAATTGTGAGAGCATTGCCCCTTTATGATGTGAGTGCAAGCAGAGTCCTCTACCGTAGAAGGGAAGTTACCTTGTATATATCATATTTGGTACTTTCTAACTGTTTTTTGCAGAATATAACAGATTTTATACCATAATATGTCTCATTGCCTCATAAAAATATGGCTGACGAATGAGAACCGAGGGGTAAGAACATGTACCATTCAGAACTACATACAGCGCACTCGGTATATGTGCATTTTCTTTATATCTTGATGAAAAAACAATAATTTTATACTATTAAGGGTTGAAGTTTTGCATCACCCTGTATATTTTTTCTACACAACTACCAAATATACTACCTAAGTGTTGCACACATGATAAAGGGGAAAGAAAATCTATAGATTACAACAAAAATGTAAAAAATGAAGTTAGTACCTGTTGTTATACTTGAAGCAATTTAACCCTTGCAGGATTGATGAGACCACGTGACACTCATATTAAGTCGAAAAAGTATGTCTTCAAACACTATTTTCTTCAATTTTCTTCAAAACTGTACTATTTGGTATAAATATGTTGTTAGGTAACATCTCAACAATATAACATATGTCATTTTTATATATATTATATTGTTGTGCATTGCACCTAACAACTATATACTAAAGGCTATATCTCCGAAACTTCTGCACATATTTTAACGAAATAAAGCTCAAATTGAAGAGCATTGCCCCTTTATGATGTGAGTGCAAGCAGAGTCCTCTACCGTAGAAGGGAAGTTACCTTGTATATATCATATTTGGTACTTTCTAACTGTTTTTTGCAGAATATAACAGATTTTATACCATAATATGTCTCATTGCCTCATAACAATATGGCTGACGAATGAGAACCGAGGGGTAAGAACATGTACCATTCAGAACTACATACAGCGCACTCGGTATATGGTGCATTTTCTTTATTTCTTGATGAAAAAACAATAATTTTATACTATTAAGGGTTGAAGTTTTGGATCACCCTGTATATTTTTTCTACACAACTACCAAATATACTACCTAAGTGTTGCACACATGATAAAGGGAAAGAAAATCTATAGATTACAACAAAAAATGTAAAAATGAAGTTAGTACCTGTTGTTATACATGAAGCCCTTGCAGGATTGATGAGACCACTTGACACTCATCTTAAGTCGAAAAAGTATGTCTTCAAACACTATTTCTTTAATTTTCTTCAAAACTGTACTATTTGGTATAAATATGTTGTTAGGTAACATCTCAACAATATAACATGTCATTTTTATATATATTATATTGTTGTGCATTGCACCTAACAACTATATACTAAAGGCTATATCTCCGAAACTTCTGCACATATTTTAACGAAATAAAGCTCAAATTGGAGAGCATTGCCCCTTTATGATGTGAGTGCAAGCAGAGTCCTCTACCGTAGAAGGGAAGTTACCTTGTATATATCATATTTGGTACTTTCTAACTGTTTTTTGCAGAATATAACAGATTTTATACCATAATATGTCTCATTGCCTCATAACAATATGGCTGACGAATGAGAACCGAGGGGTAAGAACATGTACCATTCAGAACTACATACAGCGCACTCGGTATATGGTGCATTTTCTTTATTTCTTGATGAAAAAACAATAATTTTATACTATTAAGGGTTGAAGTTTTGGATCACCCTGTATATTTTTTCAACACAACTACCAAATATACTACCTAAGTGTTGCACACATGACGAAGGGGAAAGAAAATCTATAGATTACAACAGAAAATGTAAAAAATGAAGTTAGTACCTGTTGTTATACTTGAAGCCCTTGCAGGATTGATGAGACCACTTGACACTCATCTTAAGTCGAAAAAGTATGTCTTCAAACACTATTTTCTTTAATTTTCTTCAAAACTGTACTATTTGGTATAAATATGTTGTTAGGTAACATCTCAACAATATAACATGTCATTTTTATATATATTATATTGTTGTGCATTGCACCTAACAACTATATACTAAAGGCTATATCTCCGAAACTTCTGCACATATTTTAACGAAATAAAGCTCAAATTGGAGAGCATTGCCCCTTTATGATGTGAGTGCAAGCAGAGTCCTCTACCGTAGAAGGGAAGTTACCTTGTATATATCATATTTGGTACTTTCTAACTGTTTTTTGCAGAATATAACAGATTTTATACCATAATATGTCTCATTGCCTCATAAAAATATGGCTGACGAATGAGAACCGAGGGGTAAGAACATGTACCATTCAGAACTACATACAGCGCACTCGGTATATGGTGCATTTTCTTTATATCTTGATGAAAAAACAATAATTTTATACTATTAAGGGTTGAAGTTTTGCATCACCCTGTATATTTTTTCTACACAACTACCAAATATACTACCTAAGTGTTGCACACATGATAAAGGGGAAAGAAAATCTATAGATTACAACAAAAAATGTAAAAAATGAAGTTAGTACCTGTTGTTATACTTGAAGCAATTTAACCCTTGCAGGATTGATGAGACCACGTGACACTCATATTAAGTCGAAAAAGTATGTCTTCAAACACTATTTTCTTCAATTTTCTTCAAAACTGTACTATTTGGTATAAATATGTTGTTAGGTAACATCTCAACAATATAACATATGTCATTTTTATATATATTATATTGTTGTGCATTGCACCTAACAACTATATACTAAAGGCTATATCTCCGAAACTTCTGCACATATTTTAACGAAATAAAGCTCAAATTGAAGAGCATTGCCCCCTTTATGATGTGAGTGCAAGCAGAGTCCTCTACCGTAGAAGGGAAGTTACCTTGTATATATCATATTTGGTACTTTCTAACTGTTTTTTGCAGAATATAACAGATTTTATACCATAATATGTCTCATTGCCTCATAACAATATGGCTGACGAATGAGAACCGAGGGGTAAGAACATGTACCATTCAGAACTACATACAGCGCACTCGGTATATGGTGCATTTTCTTTATTTCTTGATGAAAAAACAATAATTTTATACTATTAAGGGTTGAAGTTTTGGATCACCCTGTATATTTTTTCTACACAACTACCAAATATACTACCTAAGTGTTGCACACATGATAAAGGGGAAAGAAAATCTATAGATTACAACAAAAAATGTAAAAAATGAAGTTAGTACCTGTTGTTATACATGAAGCCCTTGCAGGATTGATGAGACCACTTGACACTCATCTTAAGTCGAAAAAGTATGTCTTCAAACACTATTTTCTTTAATTTTCTTCAAAACTGTACTATTTGGTATAAATATGTTGTTAGGTAACATCTCAACAATATAACATGTCATTTTTATATATATTATATTGTTGTGCATTGCACCTAACAACTATATACTAAAGGCTATATCTCCGAAACTTCTGCACATATTTTAACGAAATAAAGCTCAAATTGGAGAGCATTGCCCCTTTATGATGTGAGTGCAAGCAGAGTCCTCTACCGTAGAAGGGAAGTTACCTTGTATATATCATATTTGGTACTTTCTAACTGTTTTTTGCAGAATATAACAGATTTTATACCATAATATGTCTCATTGCCTCATAAAAATATGGCTGACGAATGAGAACCGAGGGGTAAGAACATGTACCATTCAGAACTACATACAGCGCACTCTGCATATGGTGCATTTTCTTTATTTCTTGATGAAAAAACAATAATTTTATACTATTAAGGGTTGAAGTTTTGGATCACCCTGTATATTTTTTCAACACAACTACCAAATATACTACCTAAGTGTTGCACACATGACGAAGGGGAAAGAAAATCTATAGATTACAACAGAAAATGTAAAAAATGAAGTTAGTACCTGTTGTTATACTTGAAGCCCTTGCAGGATTGATGAGACCACCTGACACTCATCTTAAGTCGAAAAAGTATGTCTTCAAACACTATTTTCTTTAATTTTCTTCAAAACTGTACTATTTGGTATAAATATGTTGTTAGGTAACATCTCAACAATATAACATATGTCATTTTTATATATATTATATTGTTGTGCATTGCACCTAACAACTATATACTAAAGGCTATATCTCCGAAACTTCTGCACATATTTTAACGAAATAAAGCTCAAATTGGAGAGCATTGCCCCTTTATGATGTGAGTGCAAGCAGAGTCCTCTACCGTAGAAGGGAAGTTACCTTGTATATATCATATTTGGTGCTTTCTAACTGTTTTTTGCAGAATATAACAGATTTTATACCATAATATGTCTCATTGCCTCATAACAATATGGCTGACGAATGAGAACCGAGGGGTAAGAACATGTACCATTCAGAACTACATACAGCGCACTCGGTATATGGTGCATTTTCTTTATTTCTTGATGAAAAAACAATAATTTTATACTATTAAGGGTTGAAGTTTTGGATCACCCTGTATATTTTTTCTACACAACTACCAAATATACTACCTAAGTGTTGCACACATGATAAAGGGGAAAGAAAATCTATAGATTACAACAAAAAATGGGTAAACGTTCCCTGAACGGGACGTGTTATCATCTGCATGATCTTCAAATACACTCTCAATAATTAGTCAGGTTTCTAGCCTCAGCAAGCCATTATCGTACTTCACATCTCTCAACAACTGGTGTTTCATGGTTGAATGAATTTTCTCTTTTTCCTGAAATCAGCATTGCAACCTTCTGTCTTAAGATAAAAAAGTTTAACAGAATAAGGAGATATCACTAATAAATTTAATTTCGAGAGTACACTAAGTAATACGAAGTACATCGCACATAATCTTATTATTAACTTCCTAGTAATGATAAGAGACAAGACTTGAAACTTAAGGCTTTTATAAGATTCAGGAGTAGTCGTTAACTCTTGCGAGTGACATCTTTCTGGAATATCTTCTCAAACGTGAATCAGTTTTATCAAAAACGACTCAGGAGATTCTGCTTATATTTCATAAATAAATATTTAAATCCAATAACCCAAGAATAATGTGTAAAACAAATTCTTATATAAAAATATGCAGGAAAGGTAATTTCCTGTTAGGGCTGTTTTTTTTGTGTGTGTGTGTGTGTGTGTGTGTGTGTGTGTGTCTCTAATACGGCATGCGATTTTATTGATACTTCCTTCAACTTACAGAAATATAACTGTTTGGGATTGCAATACATCAAGTTTACGTGAGGTAAAAGGAGTAAATTCTACCCGATGTTGCACCTTTGAACATGCTCATACAAAATAATTTTCCAGTGAAACCTACCGAATAAATTATTCGATTTTATTAAAATATGTGTACAGTTATCTTCTTTATCGCATTCAAACAATCCTCACTTGTTGCGATTGAAAATAGTAGGGTAAACGGGAACAAATACTTTTTCCATATTTTAAATAATATAATAAGAAAATAATTTTCTGTAAAGACGTTCGCCAAAATTGCTAGATTTTGTCATAATAAAGAGTATAGTTTGTTTATAGCTTAACAAACATCCCAATGCATGTAGTTAAAATAGATCAAGGCCCCCTTATTCTCCCGATATTCTGAAAGTTATTTCCGCGATAACTTTTGTGAAAAGTATTCGCTTTTGAACAATGTAGTATATATATTGCTTGCGATTTAAATTAGTGAAGAATGAGGATAATCCTAGGTAGGTCATTCCGCTGGCACTTCAAAGTCTCTTCAATGGTAACTTTCGTAAAGATAGAAAAAAAATGCAATATATGAATTGTAGTATATTATTTCTGATGCCTCAAATTTGCCACAATTTACTTGAGTTTAAAACTTTCAAGCCATCTTTCAAGTCTTTTTTTTCCTTTTTCCGCAGCGCGGCTATATGAGACTTGGACGTACAGTTTAATGTCGAATCCGAACCACTATCATTCAATAATCTACCGGGAATCGGACCCGGGGCCTCGTCCATCTAAAGGGCGCGTGCTAGTCATAGACCAGCTGGGAGGGCTTTCCATCTATAGATGTAGCCAGAACTTTTCGTATGGGTATGCACAAAGGTAATTAATTCATATTCTTCATCTTACTATAACGTTCTTAAGTGCTCATTTGATATACCTTTAAGTGGATTTCGAAAACATAAAATGTTATTTTAAGGAATCACTCCGTCTCCTTTGGCCTAGGCGGCATAATGTGGGACGTTAAACTGAATGAATGATGACAAAGGGACGTATATTTCCCCTGCAATTTTTAACTTTTAAGTACGCCAATGTAGTGCTAATAATTTATACACTACCATTACACTGCCAGTCCTAAGCCTGGATAAAGTGTGAAGGGCAGTTGACATTGCGCCTCGAGGTTGTAGCCTACTTAGTACAACCTACTAGTAGACAGCATATAATTTATCGTGACATTTTATAAATGTCAATATCGCATGTTATAAATTCATGTGGATATTCTAACCAGCAGTATTTTGCCTAGGATGTGCTAACACACTGAATAATCTCTTGAAGAAACATCCAAATTTAAGGCGCCAACACCTGGAAATCCCCCCCTAAAAAAAAGACTGTTTTAAAATGTTAAATTACACTCGAATATTAATCTAGCAAACAGTAGGAAATATTTTTCATACTACTACTACTACTACTACTACTACTACTACTACTATTATTATTATTATTATTATTATTATTAGCATCGCCGATTTCCTTCTGAATCGGTCTTATTGTTTTTAGTTTAATGTTCCATGATTATGCTTTGAGGCAGTGGTATAGAGAGGGAGGCTCACCCAGCTCGATCTCCCCCCCCCCCCCGTTAGTGCCGTAATATCGAATATGATTTTGTATTATTATTTCTGATTCCGATGTTTTGACTTTTTAAAAAATATAATTTATCATCACAAAATGTATTTTAAAGTCATGTTCAAAAGAATAACTTCATTATTGATTGATTTTAAACTCAAGGAAATTGTGGCAAATTTGAGGCATCAGAAATAATATACTACAATTCATATATTGCATTTTTTTTCTATCTTTACGAAAGTTACCATTGAAGAGACTTTGAAGTGCCAGCGGAATGACCTACCTAGGATTATCCTCATTCTTCACTAATTTAAATCGCAAGCAATATATATACTACATTGTTCAAAAGCGAATACTTTTCACAAAAGTTATCGCGGAAATAACTTTCAGAATATCGGGAGAATAAGGGGGCCTTGATCTATTTTAACTACATGCATTGGGATGTTTGTTAAGCTATAAACAAACTATACTCTTTATTATGACAAAATCTAGCAATTTTGGCGAACGTCTTTACAGAAAATTATTTTCTTATTATATTATTTAAAATATGGAAAAAGTATTTGTTCCCGTTTACCCTACTATTTTCAATCGCAACAAGTGAGGATTGTTTGAATGCGATAAAGAAGATAACTGTACACATATTTTAATAAAATCGAATAATTTATTCGGTAGGTTTCACTGGAAAATTATTTTGTATGAGCATGTTCAAAGGTGCAACATCGGGTAGAATTTACTCCTTTTACCTCACGTAAACTTGATGTATTGCAATCCCAAACAGTTATATTTCTGCAAGTTGAAGGAAGTATCAATAAAATCGCATGCCGTATTAGAGAGACACACACACACACACACACACACACACACACAAAAAAAAAAAAAACAGCCCTAACAGGAAATTACCTTTCCTGCATATTTTTATATAAGAATTTGTTTTACACATTATTCTTGGGTTATTGGATTTAAATATTTATTTATGAAATATAAGCAGAATCTCCTGAGTCGTTTTTGATAAAACTGATTCACGTTTGAGAAGATATTCCAGAAAGATGTCACTCGCAAGAGTTAACGACTACTCCTGAATCTTATAAAAGCCTTAAGTTTCAAGTCTTGTCTCTTATCATTACTAGGAAGTTAATAATAAGATTATGTGCGATGTACTTCGTATTACTTAGTGTACTCTCGAAATTAAATTTATTAGTGATATCTCCTTATTCTGTTAAACTTTTTTATCTTAAGACAGAAGGTTGCAATGCTGATTTCAGGAAAAAGAGAAAATTCATTCAACCATGAAACACCAGTTGTTGAGAGATGTGAAGTACGATAATGGCTTGCTGAGGCTAGAAACCTGACTAAATATTGAGAGTGTATTTGAAGATCATGCAGATGATAACACGTCCCGTTCAGGGAACGTTTACCCCAAAAAATGTAAAAAATGAAGTTAGTACCTGTTGTTATACTTGAAGCAATTTAACCCTTGCAGGATTGATGAGACCACGTGACACTCATATTAAGTCGAAAAAGTATGTCTTCAAACACTATTTTCTTCAATTTTCTTCAAAACTGTACTATTTGGTATAAATATGTTGTTAGGTAACATCTCAACAATATAACATATGTCATTTTTATATATATTATATTGTTGTGCATTGCACCTAACAACTATATACTAAAGGCTATATCTCCGAAACTTCTGCACATATTTTAACGAAATAAAGCTCAAATTGAAGAGCATTGCCCCTTTATGATGTGAGTGCAAGCAGAGTCCTCTACCGTAGAAGGGAAGTTACCTTGTATATGTCATATTTGGTACTTTCTAACTGTTTTTTGCAGAATATAACAGATTTTATACCATAATATGTCTCATTGCCTCATAACAATATGGCTGACGAATGAGAACCGAGGGGTAAGAACATGTACCATTCAGAACTACATACAGCGCACTCGGTATATGGTGCATTTTCTTTATTTCTTGATGAAAAAACAATAATTTTATACTATTAAGGGTTGAAGTTTTGGATCACCCTGTATATTTTTTCAACACAACTACCAAATATACTACCTAAGTGTTGCACACATGACGAAGGGGAAAGAAAATCTATAGATTACAACAAAAAATGTAAAAAATGAAGTTAGTACCTGTTGTTATACTTGAAGCCCTTGCAGGATTGATGAGACCACTTGACACTCATCTTAAGTCGAAAAAGTATGTCTTCAAACACTATTTTCTTTAATTTTCTTCAAAACTGTACTATTTGGTATAAATATGTTGTTAGGTAACATCTCAACAATATAACATGTCATTTTTATATATATTATATTGTTGTGCATTGCACCTAACAACTATATACTAAAGGCTATATCTCCGAAACTTCTGCACATATTTTAACGAAATAAAGCTCAAATTGGAGAGCATTGCCCCTTTATGATGTGAGTGCAAGCAGAGTCCTCTACCGTAGAAGGGAAGTTACCTTGTATATATCATATTTGGTACTTTCTAACTGTTTTTTGCAGAATATAACAGATTTTATACCATAATATGTCTCATTGCCTCATAACAATATGGCTGACGAATGAGAACCGAGGGGTAAGAACATGTACCATTCAGAACTACATACAGCGCACTCGGTATATGGTGCATTTTCTTTATATCTTGATGAAAAAACAATAATTTTATACTATTAAGGGTTGAAGTTTTGCATCACCCTGTATATTTTTTCTACACAACTACCAAATATACTACCTAAGTGTTGCACACATGATGAAGGGGAAAGAAAATCTATAGGTTACAACAAAAAATGTAAAAAATTAAGTTAGTACCTGTTGTTATACTTGAAGCAATTTAACCCTTGCAGGATTGATGAGACCACGTGACACTCATCTTAAGTCGAAAAAGTATGTCTTCAAACATTATTTTCTTCAATTTTCTTCAAAACTGTACTATTTGGTATAAATATGTTGTTAGGTAACATCTCAACAATATAATATATGTCATTTTTATATATATTATATTGTTGGGCATTGCACCTAACTACTATATACTAAAGGCTATATCTCCGAAACTTCTGCACATATTTTAACGAATTAAAGCTCAAATTGAAGAGCATTGCCCCCTTTATGATGTGAGTGCAAGCAGAGTCCTCTACCGTAGAAGGGAAGTTACCTTGTATATATCATATTTGGGGCTTTCTAACTGTTTTTTTTTCAGAATATAACAGATTTTATCCCATAATATGTCTCATTGCCTCATAACAATATGGCTGACGAATGACAACCGAGGGGTAAGAACATGTACCATTCAGAACTACATACAGCGCACTCTGTATATGGTGCATTTTCTTTATTTCTTGATGAAAAAACAATAATTTTATAGTATTAAGGGTTGAAATTTTGCATCACCCTGTATATTTTTTCTACACAACTACCAAATATACTACCTAAGTGTTGCACACGTGATAAAGGGGAAAGAAAATCTATAGATTACAACAAAAAATGTAAAAAATGAAGTTAATTCCTGTTGTTATACTTGAAGCAATTTAACCCTTGCAGGATTGATGAGACCACGTGACACTCATATTAAGTCGAAAAAGTATGTCTTCAAACACTATTTTCTTCAATTTTCTTCAAAACTGTACTATTTGGTATAAATATGTTGATAGGTAACATCTCAACAATATAACATATGTCATTTTATATATATTATATTGTTGTGCATTGCACCTAACAACTATATACTAAAGGCTATATCTCCGAAACTTCTGCACATATTTTAACGAAATAAAGCTCAAATTGAAGAGCATTGCCCCCTTTATGATGTGAGTGCAAGCAGAGTCCTCTACCGTAGAAGGGAAGTTACCTTGTATATATCATATTTGGTACTTTCTAACTGTTTTTTGCAGAATATAACAGATTTTATACCATAATATGTCTCATTGCCCCATAACAATATGGCTGACGAATGAGAACCGAGGGGTAAGAACATGTACCATTCAGAACTACATACAGCGCACTCGGTATATGGTGCATTTTCTTTATTTCTTAATGAAAAAACAATAATTTTATACTTTTAAGGGTTGAAGTTTTGGATCACCCTGTATATTTTTTCTACACAACTACCAAATATACTACCTAAGTGTTGCACACATGATAAAGGGGAAAGAAAATCTATAGATTACAACAAAAAATGTAAAAAATGAAGTTAGTACCTGTTGTTATACTTGAAGCAATTTAACCCTTGCAGGATTGATGAGACCACGTGACACTCATATTAAGTCGAAAAAGTATGTCTTCAAACACTATTTTCTTCAATTTTCTTCAAAACTGTACTATTTGGTATAAATATGTTGTTAGGTAACATCTCAACAATATAACATATGTCATTTTTATATATATTATATTGTTGTGCATTGCACCTAACAACTATATACTAAAGGCTATATCTCCGAAACTTCTGCACATATTTTAACGAAATAAAGCTCAAATTGAAGAGCATTGCCCCCTTTATGATGTGAGTGCAAGCAGAGTCCTCTACCGTAGAAGGGAAGGTACCTTGTATATATCATATTTGGTACTTTCTAACTGTTTTTTGCAGAATATAACAGATTTTATACCATAATATGTCTCATTGCCTCATAACAATATGGCTGACGAATGAGAACCGAGGGGTAAGAACATGTACCATTCAGAACTACATACAGCGCACTCGGTATATGGTGCATTTTCTTTATTTCTTGATGAAAAACAATAATTTTATACTATTAAGGGTTGAAGTTTTGGATCACCCTGTATATTTTTTCAACACAACTACCAAATATACTACCTAAGTGTTGCACACATGACGAAGGGGAAAGAAAATCTATAGATTACAACAAAAAATGTAAAAAATGAAGTTAGTACCTGTTGTTATACTTGAAGCCCTTGCAGGATTGATGAGACCACCTGACACTCATCTTAAGTCGAAAAAGTATGTCTTCAAACACTATTTTCTTTAATTTTCTTCAAAACTGTACTATTTGGTATAAATATGTTGTTAGGTAACATCTCAACAATATAACATATGTCATTTTTATATATATTATATTGTTGTGCATTGCACCTAACAACTATATACTAAAGGCTATATCTCCGAAACTTCTGCACATATTTTAACGAAATAAAGCTCAAATTGGAGAGCATTGCCCCTTTATGATGTGAGTGCAAGCAGAGTCCTCTACCGTAGAAGGGAAGTTACCTTGTATATATCATATTTGGTACTTTCTAACTGTTTTTTGCAGAATATAACAGATTTTATACCATAATATGTCTCATTGCCTCATAACAATATGGCTGACGAATGAGAACCGAGGGGTAAGAACATGTACCATTCAGAACTACATACAGCGCACTCGGTATATGGTGCATTTTCTTTATTTCTTGATGAAAAAACAATAATTTTATACTATTAAGGGTTGAAGTTTTGGATCACCCTGTATATTTTTTCTACACAACTACCAAATATACTACCTAAGTGTTGCACACATGATAAAGGGGAAAGAAAATCTATAGATTACAACAAAAAATGTAAAAAATGAAGTTAGTACCTGTTTATACTTGAAGCAATTTAACCCTTGCAGGATTGATGAGACCACGTGACACTCATATTAAGTCGAAAAAGTATGTCTTCAAACACTATTTTCTTCAATTTTCTTCAAAACTGTACTATTTGGTATAAATATGTTGTTAGGTAACATCTCAACAATATAACATATGTCATTTTTATATATATTATATTGTTGTGCATTGCACCTAACAACTATATACTAAAGGCTATATCTCCGAAACTTCTGCACATATTTTAACGAAATAAAGCTCAAATTGGAGAGCATTGCCCCTTTATGATGTGAGTGCAAGCAGAGTCCTCTACCGTAGAAGGGAAGTTACCTTGTATATATCATATTTGGTACTTTCTAACTGTTTTTTGCAGAATATAACAGATTTTATACCATAATATGTCTCATTGCCTCATAACAATATGGCTGACGAATGAGAACCGGGGGGTAAGAACATGTACCATTCAGAACTACATACAGCGCACTCGGTATATGGTGCATTTTCTTTATTTCTTGATGAAAAAACAATAATTTTATACTATTAAGGGTTGAAGTTTTGGATCACCCTGTATATTTTTTCTACACAACTACCAAATATACTACCTAAGTGTTGCACACATGATAAAGGGGAAAGAAAATCTATAGATTACAACAAAAAATGTAAAAAATGAAGTTAGTACCTGTTGTTATACTTGAAGCAATTTAACCCTTGCAGGATTGATGAGACCACGTGACACTCATCTTAAGTCGAAAAAGTATGTCTTCAAACACTATTTTCTTCAATTTTCTTCAAAACTGTACTATTTGGTATAAATATGTTGTTAGGTAACATCTCAACAATATAACATATGTCATTTTTATATATATTATATTGTTGTGCATTGCACCTAACAACTATATACTAAAGGCTATATCTCCGAAACTTCTGCACATATTTTAACGAAATAAAGCTCAAATTGAAGAGCATTGCCCCCTTTATGATGTGAGTGCAAGCAGTGTCCTCTACCGTAGAAGGGAAGTTACCTTGTATATATCATATTTGGTACTTTCTAACTGTTTTTTGCAGAATATAACAGATTTTATACCATAATATGTCTCATTGCCTCATAACAATATGGCTGACGAATGAGAACCGAGGGGTAAGAACATGTACCATTCAGAACTACATACAGCGCACTCGGTATATGGTGCATTTTCTTTATTTCTTGATGAAAAAACAATAATTTTATACTATTAAGGGTTGAAGTTTTGGATCACCCTGTATATTTTTTCAACACAACTACCAAATATACTACCTAAGTGTTGCACACATGACGAAGGGGAAAGAAAATCTATAGATTACAACAAAAAATGTAAAAAATGAAGTTAGTACCTGTTGTTATACTTGAAGCCCTTGCAGGATTGATGAGACCACTTGACACTCATCTTAAGTCGAAAAAGTATGTCTTCAAACACTATTTTCTTTAATTTTCTTCAAAACTGTACTATTTGGTATAAATATGTTGTTAGGTAACATCTCAACAATATAACATATGTCATTTTTATATATATTATATTGTTGTGCATTGCACCTAACAACTATATACTAAAGGCTATATCTCCGAAACTTCTGCACATATTTTAACGAAATAAAGCTCAAATTGGAGAGCATTGCCCCTTTATGATGTGAGTGCAAGCAGAGTCCTCTACCGTAGAAGGGAAGTTACCTTGTATATATCATATTTGGTACTTTCTAACTGTTTTTTGCAGAATATAACAGATTTTATACCATAATATGTCTCATTGCCTCATAACAATATGGCTGACGAATGAGAACCGAGGGGTAAGAACATGTACCATTCAGAACTACATACAGCGCACTCGGTATATGGTGCATTTTCTTTATATCTTGATGAAAAAACAATAATTTTATACTATTAAGGGTTGAAGTTTTGCATCACCCTGTATATTTTTTCTACACAACTACCAAATATACTACCTAAGTGTTGCACACATGATGAAGGGGAAAGAAAATCTATAGGTTACAACAAAAAATGTAAAAAATTAAGTTAGTACCTGTTGTTATACTTGAAGCAATTTAACCCTTGCAGGATTGATGAGACCACGTGACACTCATATTAAGTCGAAAAAGTATGTCTTCAAACACTATTTTCTTCAATTTTCTTCAAAACTGTACTATTTGGTATAAATATGTTGTTAGGTAACATCTCAACAATATAACATATGTCATTTTTATATATATTATATTGTTGTGCATTGCACCTAACAACTATATACTAAAGGCTATATCTCCGAAACTTCTGCACATATTTTAACGAAATAAAGCTCAAATTGAAGAGCATTGCCCCCTTTATGATGTGAGTGCAAGCAGAGTCCTCTACCGTAGAAGGGAAGGTACCTTGTATATATCATATTTGGTACTTTCTAACTGTTTTTTGCAGAATATAACAGATTTTATACCATAATATGTCTCATTGCCTCATAACAATATGGCTGACGAATGAGAACCGAGGGGTAAGAACATGTACCATTCAGAACTACATACAGCGCACTCGGTATATGGTGCATTTTCTTTATTTCTTGATGAAAAACAATAATTTTATACTATTAAGGGTTGAAGTTTTGGATCACCCTGTATATTTTTTCAACACAACTACCAAATATACTACCTAAGTGTTGCACACATGACGAAGGGGAAAGAAAATCTATAGATTACAACAAAAAATGTAAAAAATGAAGTTAGTACCTGTTGTTATACTTGAAGCCCTTGCAGGATTGATGAGACCACTTGACACTCATCTTAAGTCGAAAAAGTATGTCTTCAAACACTATTTTCTTTAATTTTCTTCAAAACTGTACTATTTGGTATAAATATGTTGTTAGGTAACATCTCAACAATATAACATGTCATTTTTATATATATTATATTGTTGTGCATTGCACCTAACAACTATATACTAAAGGCTATATCTCCGAAACTTCTGCACATATTTTAACGAAATAAAGCTCAAATTGGAGAGCATTGCCCCTTTATGATGTGAGTGCAAGCAGAGTCCTCTACCGTAGAAGGGAAGTTACCTTGTATATATCATATTTGGTACTTTCTAACTGTTTTTTGCAGAATATAACAGATTTTATACCATAATATGTCTCACTGCCTCATAAAAATATGGCTGACGAATGAGAACCGAGGGGTAAGAACATGTACCATTCAGAACTACATACAGCGCACTCGGTATATGGTGCATTTTCTTTATATCTTGATGAAAAAACAATAATTTTATACTATTAAGGGTTGAAGTTTTGCATCACCCTGTATATTTTTTCTACACAACTACCAAATATACTACCTAAGTGTTGCACACATGATGAAGGGGAAAGAAAATCTATAGGTTACAACAAAAAATGTAAAAAATTAAGTTAGTACCTGTTGTTATACTTGAAGCAATTTAACCCTTGCAGGATTGATGAGACCACGTGACACTCATCTTAAGTCGAAAAAGTATGTCTTCAAACACTATTTTCTTCAATTTTCTTCAAAACTGTACTATTTGGTATAAATATGTTGTTAGGTAACATCTCAACAATATAATATATGTCATTTTTATATATATTATATTGTTGGGCATTGCACCTAACTACTATATACTAAAGGCTATATCTCCGAAACTTCTGCACATATTTTAACGAAATAAAGCTCAAATTGAAGAGCATTGCCCCCTTTATGATGTGAGTGCAAGCAGAGTCCTCTACCGTAGAAGGGAAGGTACCTTGTATATATCATATTTGGTACTTTCTAACTGTTTTTTGCAGAATATAACAGATTTTATACCATAATATGTCTCATTGCCTCATAACAATATGGCTGACGAATGAGAACCGAGGGGTAAGAACATGTACCATTCAGAACTACATACAGCGCACTCGGTATATGGTGCATTTTCTTTATTTCTTGATGAAAAACAATAATTTTATACTATTAAGGGTTGAAGTTTTGGATCACCCTGTATATTTTTTCAACACAACTACCAAATATACTACCTAAGTGTTGCACACATGACGAAGGGGAAAGAAAATCTATAGATTACAACAAAAAATGTAAAAAATGAAGTTAGTACCTGTTGTTATACTTGAAGCCCTTGCAGGATTGATGAGACCACTTGACACTCATCTTAAGTCGAAAAAGTATGTCTTCAAACACTATTTTCTTTAATTTTCTTCAAAACTGTACTATTTGGTATAAATATGTTGTTAGGTAACATCTCAACAATATAACATGTCATTTTTATATATATTATATTGTTGTGCATTGCACCTAACAACTATATACTAAAGGCTATATCTCCGAAACTTCTGCACATATTTTAACGAAATAAAGCTCAAATTGGAGAGCATTGCCCCTTTATGATGTGAGTGCAAGCAGAGTCCTCTACCGTAGAAGGGAAGTTACCTTGTATATATCATATTTGGTACTTTCTAACTGTTTTTTGCAGAATATAACAGATTTTATACCATAATATGTCTCACTGCCTCATAAAAATATGGCTGACGAATGAGAACCGAGGGGTAAGAACATGTACCATTCAGAACTACATACAGCGCACTCGGTATATGGTGCATTTTCTTTATATCTTGATGAAAAAACAATAATTTTATACTATTAAGGGTTGAAGTTTTGCATCACCCTGTATATTTTTTCTACACAACTACCAAATATACTACCTAAGTGTTGCACACATGATGAAGGGGAAAGAAAATCTATAGGTTACAACAAAAAATGTAAAAAATTAAGTTAGTACCTGTTGTTATACTTGAAGCAATTTAACCCTTGCAGGATTGATGAGACCACGTGACACTCATCTTAAGTCGAAAAAGTATGTCTTCAAACACTATTTTCTTCAATTTTCTTCAAAACTGTACTATTTGGTATAAATATGTTGTTAGGTAACATCTCAACAATATAATATATGTCATTTTTATATATATTATATTGTTGGGCATTGCACCTAACTACTATATACTAAAGGCTATATCTCCGAAACTTCTGCACATATTTTAACGAATTAAAGCTCAAATTGAAGAGCATTGCCCCCTTTATGATGTGAGTGCAAGCAGAGTCCTCTACCGTAGAAGGGAAGTTACCTTGTATATATCATATTTGGGGCTTTCTAACTGTTTTTTTTTCAGAATATAACAGATTTTATCCCATAATATGTCTCATTGCCTCATAACAATATGGCTGACGAATGACAACCGAGGGGTAAGAACATGTACCATTCAGAACTACATACAGCGCACTCGGTATATGGTGCATTTTCTTTATTTCTTGATGAAAAAACAATAATTTTATAGTATTAAGGGTTGAAATTTTGCATCACCCTGTATATTTTTTCTACACAACTACCAAATATACTACCTAAGTGTTGCACACGTGATAAAGGGGAAAGAAAATCTATAGATTACAACAAAAAATGTAAAAATGAAGTTAATACCTGTTGTTATACTTGAAGCAATTTAACCCTTGCAGGATTGATGAGACCACGTGACACTCATATTAAGTCGAAAAAGTATGTCTTCAAACACTATTTTCTTCAATTTTCTTCAAAACTCTACTATTTGGTATAAATATGTTGTTAGGTAACATCTCAACAATATAACATATGTCATTTTATATATATTATATTGTTGTGCATTGCACCTAACTACTATATACTAAAGGCTATATCTCCGAAACTTCTGCACATATTTTAACGAAATAAAGCTCAAATTGAAGAGCATTGCCCCCTTTATGATGTGAGTGCAAGCAGAGTCCTCTACCGTAGAAGGGAAGTTACCTTGTATATATCATATTTGGTACTTTCTAACTGTTTTTTGCAGAATATAACAGATTTTATACCATAATATGTCTCATTGCCTCATAACAATATGGCTGACGAATGAGAACCGAGGGGTAAGAACATGTACCATTCAGAACTACATACAGCGCACTCGGTATATGGTGCATTTTCTTTATTTCTTGATGAAAAAACAATAATTTTATACTATTAAGGGTTGAAGTTTTGGATCACCCTGTATATTTTTTCAACACAACTACCAAATATACTACCTAAGTGTTGCACACATGACGAAGGGGAAAGAAAATCTATAGATTACAACAAAAAATGTAAAAAATGAAGTTAGTACCTGTTGTTATACTTGAAGCCCTTGCAGGATTGATGAGACCACTTGACACTCATCTTAAGTCGAAAAAGTATGTCTTCAAACACTATTTTCTTTAATTTTCTTCAAAACTGTACTATTTGGTATAAATATGTTGTTAGGTAACATCTCAACAATATAACATATGTCATTTTTATATATATTATATTGTTGTGCATTGCACCTAACAACTATATACTAAAGGCTATATCTCCGAAACTTCTGCACATATTTTAACGAAATAAAGCTCAAATTGGAGAGCATTGCCCCTTTATGATGTGAGTGCAAGCAGAGTCCTCTACCGTAGAAGGGAAGTTACCTTGTATATATCATATTTGGTACTTTCTAACTGTTTTTTGCAGAATATAACAGATTTTATACCATAATATGTCTCATTGCCTCATAACAATATGGCTGACGAATGAGAACCGAGGGGTAAGAACATGTACCATTCAGAACTACATACAGCGCACTCGGTATATGGTGCATTTTCTTTATATCTTGATGAAAAAACAATAATTTTATACTATTAAGGGTTGAAGTTTTGCATCACCCTGTATATTTTTTCTACACAACTACCAAATATACTACCTAAGTGTTGCACACATGATGAAGGGGAAAGAAAATCTATAGGTTACAACAAAAAATGTAAAAAATTAAGTTAGTACCTGTTGTTATACTTGAAGCAATTTAACCCTTGCAGGATTGATGAGACCACGTGACACTCATATTAAGTCGAAAAAGTATGTCTTCAAACACTATTTTCTTCAATTTTCTTCAAAACTGTACTATTTGGTATAAATATGTTGTTAGGTAACATCTCAACAATATAACATATGTCATTTTTATATATATTATATTGTTGTGCATTGCACCTAACAACTATATACTAAAGGCTATATCTCCGAAACTTCTGCACATATTTTAACGAAATAAAGCTCAAATTGAAGAGCATTGCCCCCTTTATGATGTGAGTGCAAGCAGAGTCCTCTACCGTAGAAGGGAAGGTACCTTGTATATATCATATTTGGTACTTTCTAACTGTTTTTTGCAGAATATAACAGATTTTATACCATAATATGTCTCATTGCCTCATAACAATATGGCTGACGAATGAGAACCGAGGGGTAAGAACATGTACCATTCAGAACTACATACAGCGCACTCGGTATATGGTGCATTTTCTTTATTTCTTGATGAAAAACAATAATTTTATACTATTAAGGGTTGAAGTTTTGGATCACCCTGTATATTTTTTCAACACAACTACCAAATATACTACCTAAGTGTTGCACACATGACGAAGGGGAAAGAAAATCTATAGATTACAACAAAAAATGTAAAAAATGAAGTTAGTACCTGTTGTTATACTTGAAGCCCTTGCAGGATTGATGAGACCACTTGACACTCATCTTAAGTCGAAAAAGTATGTCTTCAAACACTATTTTCTTTAATTTTCTTCAAAACTGTACTATTTGGTATAAATATGTTGTTAGGTAACATCTCAACAATATAACATGTCATTTTTATATATATTATATTGTTGTGCATTGCACCTAACAACTATATACTAAAGGCTATATCTCCGAAACTTCTGCACATATTTTAACGAAATAAAGCTCAAATTGGAGAGCATTGCCCCTTTATGATGTGAGTGCAAGCAGAGTCCTCTACCGTAGAAGGGAAGTTACCTTGTATATATCATATTTGGTACTTTCTAACTGTTTTTTGCAGAATATAACAGATTTTATACCATAATATGTCTCACTGCCTCATAAAAATATGGCTGACGAATGAGAACCGAGGGGTAAGAACATGTACCATTCAGAACTACATACAGCGCACTCGGTATATGGTGCATTTTCTTTATATCTTGATGAAAAAACAATAATTTTATACTATTAAGGGTTGAAGTTTTGCATCACCCTGTATATTTTTTCTACACAACTACCAAATATACTACCTAAGTGTTGCACACATGATGAAGGGGAAAGAAAATCTATAGGTTACAACAAAAAATGTAAAAAATTAAGTTAGTACCTGTTGTTATACTTGAAGCAATTTAACCCTTGCAGGATTGATGAGACCACGTGACACTCATCTTAAGTCGAAAAAGTATGTCTTCAAACACTATTTTCTTCAATTTTCTTCAAAACTGTACTATTTGGTATAAATATGTTGTTAGGTAACATCTCAACAATATAATATATGTCATTTTTATATATATTATATTGTTGGGCATTGCACCTAACTACTATATACTAAAGGCTATATCTCCGAAACTTCTGCACATATTTTAACGAAATAAAGCTCAAATTGAAGAGCATTGCCCCCTTTATGATGTGAGTGCAAGCAGAGTCCTCTACCGTAGAAGGGAAGGTACCTTGTATATATCATATTTGGTACTTTCTAACTGTTTTTTGCAGAATATAACAGATTTTATACCATAATATGTCTCATTGCCTCATAACAATATGGCTGACGAATGAGAACCGAGGGGTAAGAACATGTACCATTCAGAACTACATACAGCGCACTCGGTATATGGTGCATTTTCTTTATTTCTTGATGAAAAACAATAATTTTATACTATTAAGGGTTGAAGTTTTGGATCACCCTGTATATTTTTTCAACACAACTACCAAATATACTACCTAAGTGTTGCACACATGACGAAGGGGAAAGAAAATCTATAGATTACAACAAAAAATGTAAAAAATGAAGTTAGTACCTGTTGTTATACTTGAAGCCCTTGCAGGATTGATGAGACCACTTGACACTCATCTTAAGTCGAAAAAGTATGTCTTCAAACACTATTTTCTTTAATTTTCTTCAAAACTGTACTATTTGGTATAAATATGTTGTTAGGTAACATCTCAACAATATAACATGTCATTTTTATATATATTATATTGTTGTGCATTGCACCTAACAACTATATACTAAAGGCTATATCTCCGAAACTTCTGCACATATTTTAACGAAATAAAGCTCAAATTGGAGAGCATTGCCCCTTTATGATGTGAGTGCAAGCAGAGTCCTCTACCGTAGAAGGGAAGTTACCTTGTATATATCATATTTGGTACTTTCTAACTGTTTTTTGCAGAATATAACAGATTTTATACCATAATATGTCTCACTGCCTCATAAAAATATGGCTGACGAATGAGAACCGAGGGGTAAGAACATGTACCATTCAGAACTACATACAGCGCACTCGGTATATGGTGCATTTTCTTTATATCTTGATGAAAAAACAATAATTTTATACTATTAAGGGTTGAAGTTTTGCATCACCCTGTATATTTTTTCTACACAACTACCAAATATACTACCTAAGTGTTGCACACATGATGAAGGGGAAAGAAAATCTATAGGTTACAACAAAAAATGTAAAAAATTAAGTTAGTACCTGTTGTTATACTTGAAGCAATTTAACCCTTGCAGGATTGATGAGACCACGTGACACTCATCTTAAGTCGAAAAAGTATGTCTTCAAACACTATTTTCTTCAATTTTCTTCAAAACTGTACTATTTGGTATAAATATGTTGTTAGGTAACATCTCAACAATATAATATATGTCATTTTTATATATATTATATTGTTGGGCATTGCACCTAACTACTATATACTAAAGGCTATATCTCCGAAACTTCTGCACATATTTTAACGAATTAAAGCTCAAATTGAAGAGCATTGCCCCCTTTATGATGTGAGTGCAAGCAGAGTCCTCTACCGTAGAAGGGAAGTTACCTTGTATATATCATATTTGGGGCTTTCTAACTGTTTTTTTTTCAGAATATAACAGATTTTATCCCATAATATGTCTCATTGCCTCATAACAATATGGCTGACGAATGACAACCGAGGGGTAAGAACATGTACCATTCAGAACTACATACAGCGCACTCGGTATATGGTGCATTTTCTTTATTTCTTGATGAAAAAACAATAATTTTATAGTATTAAGGGTTGAAATTTTGCATCACCCTGTATATTTTTTCTACACAACTACCAAATATACTACCTAAGTGTTGCACACGTGATAAAGGGGAAAGAAAATCTATAGATTACAACAAAAAATGTAAAAAATGAAGTTAATACCTGTTGTTATACTTGAAGCAATTTAACCCTTGCAGGATTGATGAGACCACGTGACACTCATATTAAGTCGAAAAAGTATGTCTTCAAACACTATTTTCTTCAATTTTCTTCAAAACTGTACTATTTGGTATAAATATGTTGTTAGGTAACATCTCAACAATATAACATATGTCATTTTATATATATTATATTGTTGTGCATTGCACCTAACTACTATATACTAAAGGCTATATCTCCGAAACTTCTGCACATATTTTAACGAAATAAAGCTCAAATTGAAGAGCATTGCCCCCTTTATGATGTGAGTGCAAGCAGAGTCCTCTACCGTAGAAGGGAAGTTACCTTGTATATATCATATTTGGTACTTTCTAACTGTTTTTTGCAGAATATAACAGATTTTATACCATAATATGTCTCATTGCCTCATAACAATATGGCTGACGAATGAGAACCGAGGGGTAAGAACATGTACCATTCAGAACTACATACAGCGCACTCGGTATATGGTGCATTTTCTTTATTTCTTGATGAAAAAACAATAATTTTATACTATTAAGGGTTGAAGTTTTGGATCACCCTGTATATTTTTTCAACACAACTACCAAATATACTACCTAAGTGTTGCACACATGATGAAGGGGAAAGAAAATCTATAGGTTACAACAAAAAATGTAAAAAATTAAGTTAGTACCTGTTGTTATACTTGAAGCAATTTAACCCTTGCAGGATTGATGAGACCACGTGACACTCATCTTAAGTCGAAAAAGTATGTCTTCAAACACTATTTTCTTCAATTTTCTTCAAAACTGTACTATTTGGTATAAATATGTTGTTAGGTAACATCTCAACAATATAATATATGTCATTTTTATATATATTATATTGTTGGGCATTGCACCTAACTACCATATACTAAAGGCTATATCTCCGAAACTTCTGCACATATTTTAACGAGTTAAAGCTCAAATTGAAGAGCATTGCCCCCTTTATGATGTGAGTGCAAGCAGAGTCCTCTACCGTAGAAGGGAAGTTACCTTGTATATATCATATTTGGTACTTTCTAACTGTTTTTTGCAGAATATAACAGATTTTATACCATAATATGTCTCATTGCCTCATAACAATATGGCTGACGAATGAGAACCGAGGGGTAAGAACATGTACCATTCAGAACTACATACAGCGCACTCGGTATATGGTGCATTTTCTTTATTTCTTGATGAAAAAACAATAATTTTATACTATTAAGGGTTGAAGTTTTGGATCACCCTGTATATTTTTTCAACACAACTACTAAATATACTACCTAAGTGTTGCACACATGACGAAGGGGAAAGAAAATCTATAGATTACAACAGAAAATGTAAAAAATGAAGTTAGTACCTGTTGTTATACTTGAAGCCCTTGCAGGATTGATGAGACCACCTGACACTCATCTTAAGTCGAAAAAGTATGTCTTCAAACACTATTTTCTTTAATTTTCTTCAAAACTGTACTATTTGGTATAAATATGTTGTTAGGTAACATCTCAACAATATAACATATGTCATTTTTATATATATTATATTGTTGTGCATTGCACCTAACAACTATATACTAAAGGCTATATCTCCGAAACTTCTGCACATATTTTAACGAAATAAAGCTCAAATTGGAGAGCATTGCCCCTTTATGATGTGAGTGCAAGCAGAGTCCTCTACCGTAGAAGGGAAGTTACCTTGTATATATCATATTTGGTACTTTCTAACTGTTTTTTGCAGAATATAACAGATTTTATACCATAATATGTCTCATTGCCTCATAACAATATGGCTGACGAATGAGAACCGGGGGGTAAGAACATGTACCATTCAGAACTACATACAGCGCACTCGGTATATGGTGCATTTTCTTTATTTCTTGATGAAAAAACAATAATTTTATACTATTAAGGGTTGAAGTTTTGGATCACCCTGTATATTTTTTCTACACAACTACCAAATATACTACCTAAGTGTTGCACACATGATAAAGGGGAAAGAAAATCTATAGATTACAACAAAAAATGTAAAAAATGAAGTTAGTACCTGTTGTTATACTTGAAGCAATTTAACCCTTGCAGGATTGATGAGACCACGTGACACTCATCTTAAGTCGAAAAAGTATGTCTTCAAAGACTATTTTCTTCAATTTTCTTCAAAACTGTACTATTTGGTATAAATATGTTGTTAGGTAACATCTCAACAATATAATATATGTCATTTTTATATATATTATATTGTTGGGCATTGCACCTAACTACTCTATACTAAAGGCTATATCTCCGAAACTTCTGCACATATTTTAACGAGTTAAAGCTCAAATTGAAGAGCATTGCCCCCTTTATGATGTGAGTGCAAGCAGAGTCCTCTACCGTAGAAGGGAAGTTACCTTGTATATATCATATTTGGTACTTTCTAACTGTTTTTTGCAGAATATAACAGATTTTATACCATAATATGTCTCATTGCCTCATAACAATATGGCTGACGAATGAGAACCGAGGGGTAAGAACATGTACCATTCAGAACTACATACAGCGCACTAGGTATATGGTGCATTTTCTTTATTTCTTGATGAAAAAACAATAATTTTATACTATTAAGGGTTGAAGTTTTGGATCACCCTGTATATTTTTTCTACACAACTACCAAATATACTACCTAAGTGTTGCACACATGATAAAGGGGAAAGAAAATCTATAGATTACAACAAAAAATGTAAAAAATGAAGTTAGTACCTGTTGTTATACTTGAAGCAATTTAACCCTTGCAGGATTGATGAGACCACGTGACACTCATATTAAGTCGAAAAAGTATGTCTTCAAACACTATTTTCTTCAATTTTCTTCAAAACTGTACTATTTGGTATAAATATGTTGTTAGGTAACATCTCAACAATATAACATATGTCATTTTTATATATATTATATTGTTGTGCATTGCACCTAACAACTATATACTAAAGGCTATATCTCCGAAACTTCTGCACATATTTTAACGAAATAAAGCTCAAATTGAAGAGCATTGCCCCCTTTATGATGTGAGTGCAAGCAGTGTCCTCTACCGTAGAAGGGAAGTTACCTTGTATATATCATATTTGGTACTTTCTAACTGTTTTTTGCAGAATATAACAGATTTTATACCATAATATGTCTCATTGCCTCATAACAATATGGCTGACGAATGAGAACCGAGGGGTAAGAACATGTACCATTCAGAACTACATACAGCGCACTCGGTATATGGTGCATTTTCTTTATTTCTTGATGAAAAAACAATAATTTTATACTATTAAGGGTTGAAGTTTTGGATCACCCTGTATATTTTTTCAACACAACTACCAAATATACTACCTAAGTTTTGCACACATGACGAAGGGGAAAGAAAATCTATAGATTACAACAAAAAATGTAAAAAATGAAGTTAGTACCTGTTGTTATACTTGAAGCCCTTGCAGGATTGATGAGACCACTTGACACTCATCTTAAGTCGAAAAAGTATGTCTTCAAACACTATTTTCTTTAATTTTCTTCAAAACTGTACTATTTGGTATAAATATGTTGTTAGGTAACATCTCAACAATATAACATGTTATTTTTATATATATTATATTGTTGTGCATTGCACCTAACAACTATATACTAAAGGGTATATCTCCGAAACTTCTGCACATATTTTAACGAAATAAAGCTCAAATTGGAGAGCATTGCCCCTTTATGATGTGAGTGCAAGCAGAGTCCTCTACCGTAGAAGGGAAGTTACCTTGTATATATCATATTTGGTACTTTCTAACTGTTTTTTGCAGAATATAACAGATTTTATACCATAATATGTCTCATTGCCTCATAAAAATATGGCTGACGAATGAGAACCGAGGGGTAAGAACATGTACCATTCAGAACTACATACAGCGCACTCGGTATATGGTGCATTTTCTTTATATCTTGATGAAAATACAATAATTTTATACTATTAAGGGTTGAAGTTTTGCATCACCCTGTATATTTTTTCTACACAACTACCAAATATACTACCTAAGTGTTGCACACATGATGAAGGGGAAAGAAAATCTATAGGTTACAACAAAAAATGTAAAAAATTAAGTTAGTACCTGTTGTTATACTTGAAGCAATTTAACCCTTGCAGGATTGATGAGACCACGTGACACTCATCTTAAGTCGAAAAAGTATGTCTTCAAACACTATTTTCTTCAATTTTCTTCAAAACTGTACTATTTGGTATAAATATGTTGTTAGGTAACATCTCAACAATATAATATATGTCATTTTTATATATATTATATTGTTGGGCATTGCACCTAACTACTATATACTAAAGGCTATATCTCCGAAACTTCTGCACATATTTTAACGAATTAAAGCTCAAATTGAAGAGCATTGCCCCCTTTATGATGTAAGTGCAAGCAGAGTCCTCTACCGTAGAAGGGAAGTTACCTTGTATATATCATATTTGGGGCTTTCTAACTGTTTTTTTTTTCAGAATATAACAGATTTTATCCCATAATATGTCTCATTGCCTCATAACAATATGGCTGACGAATGACAACCGAGGGGTAAGAACATGTACCATTCAGAACTACATACAGCGCACTCGGTATATGGTGCATTTTCTTTATTTCTTGATGAAAAAACAATAATTTTATAGTATTAAGGGTTGAAATTTTGCATCACCCTGTATATTTTTTCTACACAACTACCAAATATACTACCTAAGTGTTGCACACGTGATAAAGGGGAAAGAAAATCTATAGATTACAACAAAAAATGTAAAAAATGAAGTTAATACCTGTTGTTATACTTGAAGCAATTTAACCCTTGCAGGATTGATGAGACCACGTGACACTCATATTAAGTCGAAAAAGTATGTCTTCAAACACTATTTTCTTCAATTTTCTTCAAAACTGTACTATTTGGTATAAATATGTTGTTAGGTAACATCTCAACAATATAACATATGTCATTTTATATATATTATATTGTTGTGCATTGCACCTAACTACTATATACTAAAGGCTATATCTCCGAAACTTCTGCACATATTTTAACGAAATAAAGCTCAAATTGAAGAGCATTGCCCCCTTTATGATGTGAGTGCAAGCAGAGTCCTCTACCGTAGAAGGGAAGTTACCTTGTATATATCATATTTGGTACTTTCTAACTGTTTTTTGCAGAATATAACAGATTTTATACCATAATATGTCTCATTGCCTCATAACAATATGGCTGACGAATGAGAACCGAGGGGTAAGAACATGTACCATTCAGAACTACATACAGCGCACTCGGTATATGGTGCATTTTCTTTATTTCTTGATGAAAAAACAATAATTTTATACTATTAAGGGTTGAAGTTTTGGATCACCCTGTATATTTTTTCAACACAACTACCAAATATACTACCTAAGTGTTGCACACATGATGAAGGGGAAAGAAAATCTATAGGTTACAACAAAAAATGTAAAAAATTAAGTTAGTACCTGTTGTTATACTTGAAGCAATTTAACCCTTGCAGGATTGATGAGACCACGTGACACTCATATTAAGTCGAAAAAGTATGTCTTCAAACACTATTTTCTTCAATTTTCTTCAAAACTGTACTATTTGGTATAAATATGTTGTTAGGTAACATCTCAACAATATAACATATGTCATTTTTATATATATTATATTGTTGTGCATTGCACCTAACAACTATATACTAAAGGCTATATCTCCGAAACTACTGCACATATTTTCACGAAATAAAGCTCAAACTGAAGAGCATTGCCCCCTTTATGATGTGAGTGCAAGCAGAGTCCTCTACCGTAGAAGGGAAGTTACCTTGTATATATCATATTTGGTACTTTCTAACTGTTTTTTGCAGAATATAACAGATTTTATACCATAATATGTCTCATTGCCTCATAACAATATGGCTGACGAATGAGAACCGAGGGGTAAGAACATGTACCATTCAGAACTACATACAGCGCACTCGGTATATGGTGCATTTTCTTTATTTCTTGATGAAAAAACAATAATTTTATACTATTAAGGGTTGAAGTTTTGGATCACCCTGTATATTTTTTCAACACAACTACCAAATATACTACCTAAGTGTTGCACACATGATGAAGGGGAAAGAAAATCTATAGGTTACAACAAAAAATGTAAAAAATTAAGTTAGTACCTGTTGTTATACTTGAAGCAATTTAACCCTTGCAGGATTGATGAGACCACGTGACACTCATATTAAGTCGAAAAAGTATGTCTTCAAACACTATTTTCTTCAATTTTATTCAAAACTGTACTATTTGGTATAAATATGTTGTTAGGTAACATCTCAACAATATAACATATGTCATTTTTATATATATTATATTGTTGTGCATTGCACCTAACAACTATATACTAAAGGCTATATCTCCGAAACTTCTGCACATATTTTAACGAAATAAAGCTCAAATTGAAGAGCATTGCCCCCTTTATGATGTGAGTGCAAGCAGAGTCCTCTACCGTAGAAGGGAAGTTACCTTGTATATATCATATTTGGTACTTTCTAACTGTTTTTTGCAGAATATAACAGATTTTATACCATAATATGTCTCATTGCCTCATAACAATATGGCTGACGAATGAGAACCGAGGGGTAAGAACATGTACCATTCAGAACTACATACAGCGCACTCGGTATATGGTGCATTTTCTTTATTTCTTGATGAAAAAACAATAATTTTATACTATTAAGGGTTGAAGTTTTGGATCACCCTGTATATTTTTTCAACACAACTACCAAATATACTACCTAAGTGTTGCACACATGACGAAGGGGAAAGAAAATCTATAGATTACAACAGAAAATGTAAAAAATGAAGTTAGTACCTGTTGTTATACTTGAAGCCCTTGCAGGATTGATGAGACCACCTGACACTCATCTTAAGTCGAAAAAGTATGTCTTCAAACACTATTTTCTTTAATTTTCTTCAAAACTGTACTATTTGGTATAAATATGTTGTTAGGTAACATCTCAACAATATAACATATGTCATTTTTATATATATTATATTGTTGTGCATTGCACCTAACAACTATATACTAAAGGCTATATCTCCGAAACTTCTGCACATATTTTAACGAAATAAAGCTCAAATTGGAGAGCATTGCCCCTTTATGATGTGAGTGCAAGCAGAGTCCTCTACCGTAGAAGGGAAGTTACCTTGTATATATCATATTTGGTACTTTCTAACTGTTTTTTGCAGAATATAACAGATTTTATACGATAATATGTCTCATTGCCTCATAACAATATGGCTGACGAATGAGAACCGAGGGGTAAGAACATGTACCATTCAGAACTACATACAGCGCACTCGGTATATGGTGCATTTTCTTTATTTCTTGATGAAAAAACAATAATTTTATACTATTAAGGGTTGAAGTTTTGGATCACCCTGTATATTTTTTCTACACAACTACCAAATATACTACCTAAGTGTTGCACACATGATAAAGGGGAAAGAAAATCTATAGATTACAACAAAAAATGTAAAAAATGAAGTTAGTACCTGTTGTTATACTTGAAGCAATTTAACCCTTGCAGGATTGATGAGACCACGTGACACTCATCTTAAGTCGAAAAAGTATGTCTTCAAAGACTATTTTCTTCAATTTTCTTCAAAACTGTACTATTTGGTATAAATATGTTGTTAGGTAACATCTCAACAATATAATATATGTCATTTTTATATATATTATATTGTTGGGCATTGCACCTAACTACTATATACTAAAGGCTATATCTCCGAAACTTCTGCACATATTTTAACGAGTTAAAGCTCAAATTGAAGAGCATTGCCCCCTTTATGATGTGAGTGCAAGCAGAGTCCTCTACCGTAGAAGGGAAGTTACCTTGTATATATCATATTTGGTACTTTCTAACTGTTTTTTGCAGAATATAACAGATTTTATACCATAATATGTCTCATTGCCTCATAACAATATGGCTGACGAATGAGAACCGAGGGGTAAGAACATGTACCATTCAGAACTACATACAGCGCACTCGGTATATGGTGCATTTTCTTTATTTCTTGATGAAAAAACAATAATTTTATACTATTAAGGGTTGAAGTTTTGGATCACCCTGTATATTTTTTCTACACAACTACCAAATATACTACCTAAGTGTTGCACACATGATAAAGGGGAAAGAAAATCTATAGATTACAACAAAAAATGTAAAAAATGAAGTTAGTACCTGTTGTTATACTTGAAGCAATTTAACCCTTGCAGGATTGATGAGACCACGTGACACTCATATTAAGTCGAAAAAGTATGTCTTCAAACACTATTTTCTTCAATTTTCTTCAAAACTGTACTATTTGGTATAAATATGTTGTTAGGTAACATCTCAACAATATAACATATGTCATTTTTATATATATTATATTGTTGTGCATTGCACCTAACAACTATATACTAAAGGCTATATCTCCGAAACTTCTGCACATATTTTAACGAAATAAAGCTCAAATTGAAGAGCATTGCCCCCTTTATGATGTGAGTGCAAGCAGAGTCCTCTACCGTAGAAGGGAAGTTACCTTGTATATATCATATTTGGTACTTTCTAACTGTTTTTTGCAGAATATAACAGATTTTATACCATAATATGTCTCATTGCCTCATAACAATATGGCTGACGAATGAGAACCGAGGGGTAAGAACATGTACCATTCAGAACTACATACAGCGCACTCGGTATATGGTGCATTTTCTTTATTTCTTGATGAAAAAACAATAATTTTATACTATTAAGTGTTGAAGTTTTGGATCACCCTGTATATTTTTTCAACACAACTACCAAATATACTACCTAAGTGTTGCACACATGACGAAGGGGAAAGAAAATCTATAGATTACAACAAAAAATGTAAAAAATGAAGTTAGTACCTGTTGTTATACTTGAAGCCCTTGCAGGATTGATGAGACCACTTGACACTCATCTTAAGTCGAAAAAGTATGTCTTCAAACACTATTTTCTTTAATTTTCTTCAAAACTGTACTATTTGGTATAAATATGTTGTTAGGTAACATCTCAACAATATAACATGTCATTTTTATATATATTATATTGTTGTGCATTGCACCTAACAACTATATACTAAAGGCTATATCTCCGAAACTTCTGCACATATTTTAACGAAATAAAGCTCAAATTGGAGAGCATTGCCCCTTTATGATGTGAGTGCAAGCAGAGTCCTCTACCGTAGAAGGGAAGTTACCTTGTATATATCATATTTGGTACTTTCTAACTGTTTTTTGCAGAATATAACAGATTTTATACCATAATATGTCTCATTGCCTCATAAAAATATGGCTGACGAATGAGAACCGAGGGGTAAGAACATGTACCATTCAGAACTACATACAGCGCACTCGGTATATGGTGCATTTTCTTTATATCTTGATGAAAAAACAATAATTTTATACTATTAAGGGTTGAAGTTTTGCATCACCCTGTATATTTTTTCTACACAACTACCAAATATACTACCTAAGTGTTGCACACATGATGAAGGGGAAAGAAAATCTATAGGTTACAACAAAAAATGTAAAAAATTAAGTTAGTACCTGTTGTTATACTTGAAGCAATTTAACCCTTGCAGGATTGATGAGACCACGTGACACTCATCTTAAGTCGAAAAAGTATGTCTTCAAACACTATTTTCTTTAATTTTCTTCAAAACTGTACTATTTGGTATAAATATGTTGTTAGGTAACATCTCAACAATATAATATATGTCATTTTTATATATATTATATTGTTGGGCATTGCACCTAACTACTATATACTAAAGGCTATATCTCCGAAACTTCTGCACATATTTTAACGAATTAAAGCTCAAATTGAAGAGCATTGCCCCCTTTATGATGTGAGTGCAAGCAGAGTCCTCTACCGTAGAAGGGAAGTTACCTTGTATATATCATATTTGGGGCTTTCTAACTGTTTTTTTTTTCAGAATATAACAGATTTTATCCCATAATATGTCTCGTTGCCTCATAACAATATGGCTGACGAATGACAACCGAGGGGTAAGAACATGTACCATTCAGAACTACATACAGCGCACTCGGTATATGGTGCATTTTCTTTATTTCTTGATGAAAAAACAATAAATTTATAGTATTAAGGGTTGAAATTTTGCATCACCCTGTATATTTTTTCTACACAACTACCAAATATACTACCTAAGTGTTGCACACGTGATAAAGGGGAAAGAAAATCTATAGATTACAACAAAAAATGTAAAAAATGAAGTTAATACCTGTTGTTATACTTGAAGCAATTTAACCCTTGCAGGATTGATGAGACCACGTGACACTCATATTAAGTCGAAAAAGTATGTCTTCAAACACTATTTTCTTCAATTTTCTTCAAAACTGTACTATTTGGTATAAATATGTTGTTAGGTAACATCTCAACAATATAACATATGTCATTTTATATATATTATATTGTTGTGCATTGCACCTAACAACTATATACTAAAGGCTATATCTCCGAAACTTCTGCACATATTTTAACGAAATAAAGCTCAAATTGAAGAGCATTGCCCCCTTTATGATGTGAGTGCAAGCAGAGTCCTCTACCGTAGAAGGGAAGTTACCTTGTATATATCATATTTGGTACTTTCTAACTGTTTTTTGCAGAATATAACAGATTTTATACCATAATATGTCTCATTGCCTCATAACAATATGGCTGACGAATGAGAACCGAGGGGTAAGAACATGTACCATTCAGAACTACATACAGCGCACTCGGTATATGGTGCATTTTCTTTATTTCTTGATGAAAAAACAATAATTTTATACTATTAAGTGTTGAAGTTTTGGATCACCCTGTATATTTTTTCAACACAACTACCAAATATACTACCTAAGTGTTGCACACATGACGAAGGGGAAAGAAAATCTATAGATTACAACAAAAAATGTAAAAAATGAAGTTAGTACCTGTTGTTATACTTGAAGCCCTTGCAGGATTGATGAGACCACTTGACACTCATCTTAAGTCGAAAAAGTATGTCTTCAAACACTATTTTCTTTAATTTTCTTCAAAACTGTACTATTTGGTATAAATATGTTGTTAGGTAACATCTCAACAATATAACATGTCATTTTTATATATATTATATTGTTGTGCATTGCACCTAACAACTATATACTAAAGGCTATATCTCCGAAACTTCTGCACATATTTTAACGAAATAAAGCTCAAATTGGAGAGCATTGCCCCTTTATGATGTGAGTGCAAGCAGAGTCCTCTACCGTAGAAGGGAAGTTACCTTGTATATATCATATTTGGTACTTTCTAACTGTTTTTTGCAGAATATAACAGATTTTATACCATAATATGTCTCATTGCCTCATAAAAATATGGCTGACGAATGAGAACCGAGGGGTAAGAACATGTACCATTCAGAACTACATACAGCGCACTCGGTATATGGTGCATTTTCTTTATATCTTGATGAAAAAACAATAATTTTATACTATTAAGGGTTGAAGTTTTGCATCACCCTGTATATTTTTTCTACACAACTACCAAATATACTACCTAAGTGTTGCACACATGATGAAGGGGAAAGAAAATCTATAGGTTACAACAAAAAATGTAAAAAATTAAGTTAGTACCTGTTGTTATACTTGAAGCAATTTAACCCTTGCAGGATTGATGAGACCACGTGACACTCATCTTAAGTCGAAAAAGTATGTCTTCAAACACTATTTTCTTTAATTTTCTTCAAAACTGTACTATTTGGTATAAATATGTTGTTAGGTAACATCTCAACAATATAATATATGTCATTTTTATATATATTATATTGTTGGGCATTGCACCTAACTACTATATACTAAAGGCTATATCTCCGAAACTTCTGCACATATTTTAACGAATTAAAGCTCAAATTGAAGAGCATTGCCCCCTTTATGATGTGAGTGCAAGCAGAGTCCTCTACCGTAGAAGGGAAGTTACCTTGTATATATCATATTTGGGGCTTTCTAACTGTTTTTTTTTTCAGAATATAACAGATTTTATCCCATAATATGTCTCGTTGCCTCATAACAATATGGCTGACGAATGACAACCGAGGGGTAAGAACATGTACCATTCAGAACTACATACAGCGCACTCGGTATATGGTGCATTTTCTTTATTTCTTGATGAAAAAACAATAAATTTATAGTATTAAGGGTTGAAATTTTGCATCACCCTGTATATTTTTTCTACACAACTACCAAATATACTACCTAAGTGTTGCACACGTGATAAAGGGGAAAGAAAATCTATAGATTACAACAAAAAATGTAAAAAATGAAGTTAATACCTGTTGTTATACTTGAAGCAATTTAACCCTTGCAGGATTGATGAGACCACGTGACACTCATATTAAGTCGAAAAAGTATGTCTTCAAACACTATTTTCTTCAATTTTCTTCAAAACTGTACTATTTGGTATAAATATGTTGTTAGGTAACATCTCAACAATATAACATATGTCATTTTATATATATTATATTGTTGTGCATTGCACCTAACAACTATATACTAAAGGCTATATCTCCGAAACTTCTGCACATATTTTAACGAAATAAAGCTCAAATTGAAGAGCATTGCCCCCTTTATGATGTGAGTGCAAGCAGAGTCCTCTACCGTAGAAGGGAAGTTACCTTGTATATATCATATTTGGTACTTTCTAACTGTTTTTTGCAGAATATAACAGATTTTATACCATAATATGTCTCATTGCCTCATAACAATATGGCTGACGAATGAGAACCGAGGGGTAAGAACATGTACCATTCAGAACTACATACAGCGCACTCGGTATATGGTGCATTTTCTTTATTTCTTGATGAAAAAACAATAATTTTATACTATTAAGGGTTGAAGTTTTGGATCACCCTGTATATTTTTTCAACACAACTACCAAATATACTACCTAAGTGTTGCACACATGACGAAGGGGAAAGAAAATCTATAGATTACAACAAAAAATGTAAAAAATGAAGTTAGTACCTGTTGTTATACTTGAAGCCCTTGCAGGATTGATGAGACCACTTGACACTCATCTTAAGTCGAAAAAGTATGTCTTCAAACACTATTTTCTTTAATTTTCTTCAAAACTGTACTATTTGGTATAAATATGTTGTTAGGTAACATCTCAACAATATAACATGTCATTTTTATATATATTATATTGTTGTGCATTGCACCTAACAACTATATACTAAAGGCTATATCTCCGAAACTTCTGCACATATTTTAACGAAATAAAGCTCAAATTGGAGAGCATTGCCCCTTTATGATGTGAGTGCAAGCAGAGTCCTCTACCGTAGAAGGGAAGTTACCTTGTATATATCATATTTGGTACTTTCTAACTGTTTTTTGCAGAATATAACAGATTTTATACCATAATATGTCTCATTGCCTCATAAAAATATGGCTGACGAATGAGAACCGAGGGGTAAGAACATGTACCATTCAGAACTACATACAGCGCACTCGGTATATGGTGCATTTTCTTTATATCTTGATGAAAAAACAATAATTTTATACTATTAAGGGTTGAAGTTTTGCATCACCCTGTATATTTTTTCTACACAACTACCAAATATACTACCTAAGTGTTGCACACATGATGAAGGGGAAAGAAAATCTATAGGTTACAACAAAAAATGTAAAAAATTAAGTTAGTACCTGTTGTTATACTTGAAGCAATTTAACCCTTGCAGGATTGATGAGACCACGTGACACTCATCTTAAGTCGAAAAAGTATGTCTTCAAACACTATTTTCTTCAATTTTCTTCAAAACTGTACTATTTGGTATAAATATGTTGTTAGGTAACATCTCAACAATATAATATATGTCATTTTTATATATATTATATTGTTGGGCATTGCACCTAACTACTATATACTAAAGGCTATATCTCCGAAACTTCTGCACATATTTTAACGAATTAAAGCTCAAATTGAAGAGCATTGCCCCCTTTATGATGTGAGTGCAAGCAGAGTCCTCTACCGTAGAAGGGAAGTTACCTTGTATATATCATATTTGGGGCTTTCTAACTGTTTTTTTTTTCAGAATATAACAGATTTTATCCCATAATATGTCTCATTGCCTCATAACAATATGGCTGACGAATGACAACCGAGGGGTAAGAACATGTACCATTCAGAACTACATACAGCGCACTCGGTATATGGTGCATTTTCTTTATTTCTTGATGAAAAAACAATAATTTTATAGTATTAAGGGTTGAAATTTTGCATCACCCTGTATATTTTTTCTACACAACTACCAAATATACTACCTAAGTGTTGCACACGTGATAAAGGGGAAAGAAAATCTATAGATTACAACAAAAAATGTAAAAAATGAAGTTAATACCTGTTGTTATACTTGAAGCAATTTAACCCTTGCAGGATTGATGAGACCACGTGACACTCATATTAAGTCGAAAAAGTATGTCTTCAAACACTATTTTCTTCAATTTTCTTCAAAACTGTACTATTTGGTATAAATATGTTGTTAGGTAACATCTCAACAATATAACATATGTCATTTTATATATATTATATTGTTGTGCATTGCACCTAACTACTATATACTAAAGGCTATATCTCCGAAACTTCTGCACATATTTTAACGAAATAAAGCTCAAATTGAAGAGCATTGCCCCCTTTATGATGTGAGTGCAAGCAGAGTCCTCTACCGTAGAAGGGAAGTTACCTTGTATATATCATATTTGGTACTTTCTAACTGTTTTTTGCAGAATATAACAGATTTTATACCATAAAATGTCTCATTGCCTCATAACAATATGGCTGACGAATGAGAACCGAGGGGTAAGAACATGTACCATTCAGAACTACATACAGCGCACTCGGTATATGGTGCATTTTCTTTATTTCTTGATGAAAAAACAATAATTTTATACTATTAAGGGTTGAAGTTTTGGATCACCCTGTATATTTTTTCAACACAACTACCAAATATACTACCTAAGTGTTGCACACATGACGAAGGGGAAAGAAAATCTATAGATTACAACAGAAAATGTAAAAAATGAAGTTAGTACCTGTTGTTATACTTGAAGCCCTTGCAGGATTGATGAGACCACCTGACACTCATCTTAAGTCGAAAAAGTATGTCTTCAAACACTATTTTCTTTAATTTTCTTCAAAACTGTACTATTTGGTATAAATATGTTGTTAGGTAACATCTCAACAATATAACATATGTCATTTTATATATATTATATTGTTGTGCATTGCACCTAACAACTATATACTAAAGGCTATATCTCCGAAACTTCTGCACATATTTTAACGAAATAAAGCTCAAATTGAAGAGCATTGCCCCCTTTATGATGTGAGTGCAAGCAGAGTCCTCTACCGTAGAAGGGAAGTTACCTTGTATATATCATATTTGGTACTTTCTAACTGTTTTTTGCAGAATATAACAGATTTTATACCATAATATGTCTCATTGCCTCATAACAATATGGCTGACGAATGAGAACCGAGGGGTAAGAACATGTACCATTCAGAACTACATACAGCGCACTCGGTATATGGTGCATTTTCTTTATTTCTTGATGAAAAAACAATAATTTTATACTATTAAGGGTTGAAGTTTTGGATCACCCTGTATATTTTTTCAACACAACTACCAAATATACTACCTAAGTGTTGCACACATGACGAAGGGGAAAGAAAATCTATAGATTACAACAAAAAATGTAAAAAATGAAGTTAGTACCTGTTGTTATACTTGAAGCCCTTGCAGGATTGATGAGACCACTTGACACTCATCTTAAGTCGAAAAAGTATGTCTTCAAACACTATTTTCTTTAATTTTCTTCAAAACTGTACTATTTGGTATAAATATGTTGTTAGGTAACATCTCAACAATATAACATGTCATTTTTATATATATTATATTGTTGTGCATTGCACCTAACAACTATATACTAAAGGCTATATCTCCGAAACTTCTGCACATATTTTAACGAAATAAAGCTCAAATTGAAGAGCATTGCCCCCTTTATGATGTGAGTGCAAGCAGAGTCCTCTACCGTAGAAGGGAAGTTACCTTGTATATATCATATTTGGTACTTTCTAACTGTTTTTTGCAGAATATAACAGATTTTATACCATAATATGTCTCATTGCCTCATAACAATATGGCTGACGAATGAGAACCGAGGGGTAAGAACATGTACCATTCAGAACTACATACAGCGCACTCGGTATATGGTGCATTTTCTTTATTTCTTGATGAAAAAACAATAATTTTATACTATTAAGGGTTGAAGTTTTGGATCACCCTGTATATTTTTTCAACACAACTACCAAATATACTACCTAAGTGTTGCACACATGACGAAGGGGAAAGAAAATCTATAGATTACAACAAAAAATGTAAAAAATGAAGTTAGTACCTGTTGTTATACTTGAAGCCCTTGCAGGATTGATGAGACCACTTGACACTCATCTTAAGTCGAAAAAGTATGTCTTCAAACACTATTTTCTTTAATTTTCTTCAAAACTGTACTATTTGGTATAAATATGTTGTTAGGTAACATCTCAACAATATAACATGTCATTTTTATATATATTATATTGTTGTGCATTGCACCTAACAACTATATACTAAAGGCTATATCTCCGAAACTTCTGCACATATTTTAACGAAATAAAGCTCAAATTGGAGAGCATTGCCCCTTTATGATGTGAGTGCAAGCAGAGTCCTCTACCGTAGAAGGGAAGTTACCTTGTATATATCATATTTGGTACTTTCTAACTGTTTTTTGCAGAATATAACAGATTTTATACCATAATATGTCTCATTGCCTCATAAAAATATGGCTGACGAATGAGAACCGAGGGGTAAGAACATGTACCATTCAGAACTACATACAGCGCACTCGGTATATGGTGCATTTTCTTTATATCTTGATGAAAAAACAATAATTTTATACTATTAAGGGTTGAAGTTTTGCATCACCCTGTATATTTTTTCTACACAACTACCAAATATACTACCTAAGTGTTGCACACATGATGAAGGGGAAAGAAAATCTATAGGTTACAACAAAAAATGTAAAAAATTAAGTTAGTACCTGTTGTTATACTTGAAGCAATTTAACCCTTGCAGGATTGATGAGACCACGTGACACTCATCTTAAGTCGAAAAAGTATGTCTTCAAACACTATTTTCTTCAATTTTCTTCAAAACTGTACTATTTGGTATAAATATGTTGTTAGGTAACATCTCAACAATATAATATATGTCATTTTTATATATATTATATTGTTGGGCATTGCACCTAACTACTATATACTAAAGGCTATATCTCCGAAACTTCTGCACATATTTTAACGAATTAAAGCTCAAATTGAAGAGCATTGCCCCCTTTATGATGTGAGTGCAAGCAGAGTCCTCTACCGTAGAAGGGAAGTTACCTTGTATATATCATATTTGGGGCTTTCTAACTGTTTTTTTTTTCAGAATATAACAGATTTTATCCCATAATATGTCTCATTGCCTCATAACAATATGGCTGACGAATGACAACCGAGGGGTAAGAACATGTACCATTCAGAACTACATACAGCGCACTCGGTATATGGTGCATTTTCTTTATTTCTTGATGAAAAAACAATAATTTTATAGTATTAAGGGTTGAAATTTTGCATCACCCTGTATATTTTTTCTACACAACTACCAAATATACTACCTAAGTGTTGCACACGTGATAAAGGGGAAAGAAAATCTATAGATTACAACAAAAAATGTAAAAAATGAAGTTAATACCTGTTGTTATACTTGAAGCAATTTAACCCTTGCAGGATTGATGAGACCACGTGACACTCATATTAAGTCGAAAAAGTATGTCTTCAAACACTATTTTCTTCAATTTTCTTCAAAACTGTACTATTTGGTATAAATATGTTGTTAGGTAACATCTCAACAATATAACATATGTCATTTTATATATATTATATTGTTGTGCATTGCACCTAACTACTATATACTAAAGGCTATATCTCCGAAACTTCTGCACATATTTTAACGAAATAAAGCTCAAATTGAAGAGCATTGCCCCCTTTATGATGTGAGTGCAAGCAGAGTCCTCTACCGTAGAAGGGAAGTTACCTTGTATATATCATATTTGGTACTTTCTAACTGTTTTTTGCAGAATATAACAGATTTTATACCATAATATGTCTCATTGCCTCATAACAATATGGCTGACGAATGAGAACCGAGGGGTAAGAACATGTACCATTCAGAACTACATACAGCGCACTCGGTATATGGTGCATTTTCTTTATTTCTTGATGAAAAAACAATAATTTTATACTATTAAGGGTTGAAGTTTTGGATCACCCTGTATATTTTTTCAACACAACTACCAAATATACTACCTAAGTGTTGCACACATGACGAAGGGGAAAGAAAATCTATAGATTACAACAAAAAATGTAAAAAATGAAGTTAGTACCTGTTGTTATACTTGAAGCCCTTGCAGGATTGATGAGACCACTTGACACTCATCTTAAGTCGAAAAAGTATGTCTTCAAACACTATTTTCTTTAATTTTCTTCAAAACTGTACTATTTGGTATAAATATGTTGTTAGGTAACATCTCAACAATATAACATGTCATTTTTATATATATTATATTGTTGTGCATTGCACCTAACAACTATATACTAAAGGCTATATCTCCGAAACTTCTGCACATATTTTAACGAAATAAAGCTCAAATTGGAGAGCATTGCCCCTTTATGATGTGAGTGCAAGCAGAGTCCTCTACCGTAGAAGGGAAGTTACCTTGTATATATCATATTTGGTACTTTCTAACTGTTTTTTGCAGAATATAACAGATTTTATACCATAATATGTCTCATTGCCTCATAAAAATATGGCTGACGAATGAGAACCGAGGGGTAAGAACATGTACCATTCAGAACTACATACAGCGCACTCGGTATATGGTGCATTTTCTTTATATCTTGATGAAAAAACAATAATTTTATACTATTAAGGGTTGAAGTTTTGCATCACCCTGTATATTTTTTCTACACAACTACCAAATATACTACCTAAGTGTTGCACACATGATGAAGGGGAAAGAAAATCTATAGGTTACAACAAAAAATGTAAAAAATTAAGTTAGTACCTGTTGTTATACTTGAAGCAATTTAACCCTTGCAGGATTGATGAGACCACGTGACACTCATCTTAAGTCGAAAAAGTATGTCTTCAAACACTATTTTCTTCAATTTTCTTCAAAACTGTACTATTTGGTATAAATATGTTGTTAGGTAACATCTCAACAATATAATATATGTCATTTTTATATATATTATATTGTTGGGCATTGCACCTAACTACTATATACTAAAGGCTATATCTCCGAAACTTCTGCACATATTTTAACGAATTAAAGCTCAAATTGAAGAGCATTGCCCCCTTTATGATGTGAGTGCAAGCAGAGTCCTCTACCGTAGAAGGGAAGTTACCTTGTATATATCATATTTGGGGCTTTCTAACTGTTTTTTTTTCAGAATATAACAGATTTTATCCCATAATATGTCTCATTGCCTCATAACAATATGGCTGACGAATGACAACCGAGGGGTAAGAACATGTACCATTCAGAACTACATACAGCGCACTCGGTATATGGTGCATTTTCTTTATTTCTTGATGAAAAAACAATAATTTTATAGTATTAAGGGTTGAAATTTTGCATCACCCTGTATATTTTTTCTACACAACTACCAAATATACTACCTAAGTGTTGCACACGTGATAAAGGGGAAAGAAAATCTATAGATTACAACAAAAAATGTAAAAAATGAAGTTAATACCTGTTGTTATACTTGAAGCAATTTAACCCTTGCAGGATTGATGAGACCACGTGACACTCATATTAAGTCGAAAAAGTATGTCTTCAAACACTATTTTCTTCAATTTTCTTCAAAACTGTACTATTTGGTATAAATATGTTGTTAGGTAACATCTCAACAATATAACATATGTCATTTTATATATATTATATTGTTGTGCATTGCACCTAACTACTATATACTAAAGGCTATATCTCCGAAACTTCTGCACATATTTTAACGAAATAAAGCTCAAATTGAAGAGCATTGCCCCCTTTATGATGTGAGTGCAAGCAGAGTCCTCTACCGTAGAAGGGAAGTTACCTTGTATATATCATATTTGGTACTTTCTAACTGTTTTTTGCAGAATATAACAGATTTTATACCATAAAATGTCTCATTGCCTCATAACAATATGGCTGACGAATGAGAACCGAGGGGTAAGAACATGTACCATTCAGAACTACATACAGCGCACTCGGTATATGGTGCATTTTCTTTATTTCTTGATGAAAAAACAATAATTTTATACTATTAAGGGTTGAAGTTTTGGATCACCCTGTATATTTTTTCAACACAACTACCAAATATACTACCTAAGTGTTGCACACATGACGAAGGGGAAAGAAAATCTATAGATTACAACAGAAAATGTAAAAAATGAAGTTAGTACCTGTTGTTATACTTGAAGCCCTTGCAGGATTGATGAGACCACCTGACACTCATCTTAAGTCGAAAAAGTATGTCTTCAAACACTATTTTCTTTAATTTTCTTCAAAACTGTACTATTTGGTATAAATATGTTGTTAGGTAACATCTCAACAATATAACATATGTCATTTTATATATATTATATTGTTGTGCATTGCACCTAACAACTATATACTAAAGGCTATATCTCCGAAACTTCTGCACATATTTTAACGAAATAAAGCTCAAATTGAAGAGCATTGCCCCCTTTATGATGTGAGTGCAAGCAGAGTCCTCTACCGTAGAAGGGAAGTTACCTTGTATATATCATATTTGGTACTTTCTAACTGTTTTTTGCAGAATATAACAGATTTTATACCATAATATGTCTCATTGCCTCATAACAATATGGCTGACGAATGAGAACCGAGGGGTAAGAACATGTACCATTCAGAACTACATACAGCGCACTCGGTATATGGTGCATTTTCTTTATTTCTTGATGAAAAAACAATAATTTTATACTATTAAGGGTTGAAGTTTTGGATCACCCTGTATATTTTTTCAACACAACTACCAAATATACTACCTAAGTGTTGCACACATGACGAAGGGGAAAGAAAATCTATAGATTACAACAAAAAATGTAAAAAATGAAGTTAGTACCTGTTGTTATACTTGAAGCCCTTGCAGGATTGATGAGACCACTTGACACTCATCTTAAGTCGAAAAAGTATGTCTTCAAACACTATTTTCTTTAATTTTCTTCAAAACTGTACTATTTGGTATAAATATGTTGTTAGGTAACATCTCAACAATATAACATGTCATTTTTATATATATTATATTGTTGTGCATTGCACCTAACAACTATATACTAAAGGCTATATCTCCGAAACTTCTGCACATATTTTAACGAAATAAAGCTCAAATTGGAGAGCATTGCCCCTTTATGATGTGAGTGCAAGCAGAGTCCTCTACCGTAGAAGGGAAGTTACCTTGTATATATCATATTTGGTACTTTCTAACTGTTTTTTGCAGAATATAACAGATTTTATACCATAATATGTCTCATTGCCTCATAAAAATATGGCTGACGAATGAGAACCGAGGGGTAAGAACATGTACCATTCAGAACTACATACAGCGCACTCGGTATATGGTGCATTTTCTTTATATCTTGATGAAAAAACAATAATTTTATACTATTAAGGGTTGAAGTTTTGCATCACCCTGTATATTTTTTCTACACAACTACCAAATATACTACCTAAGTGTTGCACACATGATGAAGGGGAAAGAAAATCTATAGGTTACAACAAAAAATGTAAAAAATTAAGTTAGTACCTGTTGTTATACTTGAAGCAATTTAACCCTTGCAGGATTGATGAGACCACGTGACACTCATCTTAAGTCGAAAAAGTATGTCTTCAAACACTATTTTCTTCAATTTTCTTCAAAACTGTACTATTTGGTATAAATATGTTGTTAGGTAACATCTCAACAATATAATATATGTCATTTTTATATATATTATATTGTTGGGCATTGCACCTAACTACTATATACTAAAGGCTATATCTCCGAAACTTCTGCACATATTTTAACGAATTAAAGCTCAAATTGAAGAGCATTGCCCCCTTTATGATGTGAGTGCAAGCAGAGTCCTCTACCGTAGAAGGGAAGTTACCTTGTATATATCATATTTGGGGCTTTCTAACTGTTTTTTTTTCAGAATATAACAGATTTTATCCCATAATATGTCTCATTGCCTCATAACAATATGGCTGACGAATGACAACCGAGGGGTAAGAACATGTACCATTCAGAACTACATACAGCGCACTCGGTATATGGTGCATTTTCTTTATTTCTTGATGAAAAAACAATAATTTTATAGTATTAAGGGTTGAAATTTTGCATCACCCTGTATATTTTTTCTACACAACTACCAAATATACTACCTAAGTGTTGCACACGTGATAAAGGGGAAAGAAAATCTATAGATTACAACAAAAAATGTAAAAAATGAAGTTAATACCTGTTGTTATACTTGAAGCAATTTAACCCTTGCAGGATTGATGAGACCACGTGACACTCATATTAAGTCGAAAAAGTATGTCTTCAAACACTATTTTCTTCAATTTTCTTCAAAACTGTACTATTTGGTATAAATATGTTGTTAGGTAACATCTCAACAATATAACATATGTCATTTTATATATATTATATTGTTGTGCATTGCACCTAACTACTATATACTAAAGGCTATATCTCCGAAACTTCTGCACATATTTTAACGAAATAAAGCTCAAATTGAAGAGCATTGCCCCCTTTATGATGTGAGTGCAAGCAGAGTCCTCTACCGTAGAAGGGAAGTTACCTTGTATATATCATATTTGGTACTTTCTAACTGTTTTTTGCAGAATATAACAGATTTTATACCATAATATGTCTCATTGCCTCATAACAATATGGCTGACGAATGAGAACCGAGGGGTAAGAACATGTACCATTCAGAACTACATACAGCGCACTCGGTATATGGTGCATTTTCTTTATTTCTTGATGAAAAAACAATAATTTTATACTATTAAGGGTTGAAGTTTTGGATCACCCTGTATATAATTTTTCAACACAACTACCAAATATACTACCTAAGTGTTGCACACATGACGAAGGGGAAAGAAAATCTATAGATTACAACAGAAAATGTAAAAAATGAAGTTAGTACCTGTTGTTATACTTGAAGCCCTTGCAGGATTGATGAGACCACCTGACACTCATCTTAAGTCGAAAAAGTATGTCTTCAAACACTATTTTCTTTAATTTTCTTCAAAACTGTACTATTTGGTATAAATATGTTGTTAGGTAACATCTCAACAATATAACATATGTCATTTTTATATATATTATATTGTTGTGCATTGCACCTAACAACTATATACTAAAGGCTATATCTCCGAAACTTCTGCACATATTTTAACGAAATAAAGCTCAAATTGGAGAGCATTGCCCCTTTATGATGTGAGTGCAAGCAGAGTCCTCTACCGTAGAAGGGAAGTTACCTTGTATATATCATATTTGGTACTTTCTAACTGTTTTTTGCAGAATATAACAGATTTTATACCATAATATGTCTCATTGCCTCATAACAATATGGCTGACGAATGACAACCGAGGGGTAAGAACATGTACCATTCAGAACTACATACAGCGCACTCGGTATATGGTGCATTTTCTTTATTTCTTGATGAAAAAACAATAATTTTATAGTATTAAGGGTTGAAATTTTGCATCACCCTGTATATTTTTTCTACACAACTACCAAATATACTACCTAAGTGTTGCACACGTGATAAAGGGGAAAGAAAATCTATAGATTACAACAAAAAATGTAAAAAATGAAGTTAATACCTGTTGTTATACTTGAAGCAATTTAACCCTTGCAGGATTGATGAGACCACGTGACACTCATATTAAGTCGAAAAAGTATGTCTTCAAACACTATTTTCTTCAATTTTCTTCAAAACTGTACTATTTGGTATAAATATGTTGTTAGGTAACATCTCAACAATATAACATATGTCATTTTATATATATTATATTGTTGTGCATTGCACCTAACTACTATATACTATAGGCTATATCTCCGAAACTTCTGCACATATTTTAACGAAATAAAGCTCAAATTGAAGAGCATTGCCCCCTTTATGATGTGAGTGCAAGCAGAGTCCTCTACCGTAGAAGGGAAGTTACCTTGTATATATCATATTTGGTACTTTCTAACTGTTTTTTGCAGAATATAACAGATTTTATACCATAATATGTCTCATTGCCTCATAACAATATGGCTGACGAATGAGAACCGAGGGGTAAGAACATGTACCATTCAGAACTACATACAGCGCACTCGGTATATGGTGCATTTTCTTTATTTCTTGATGAAAAAACAATAATTTTATACTATTAAGGGTTGAAGTTTTGGATCACCCTGTATATTTTTTCAACACAACTACCAAATATACTACCTAAGTGTTGCACACATGATGAAGGGGAAAGAAAATCTATAGGTTACAACAAAAAATGTAAAAAATTAAGTTAGTACCTGTTGTTATACTTGAAGCAATTTAACCCTTGCAGGATTGATGAGACCACGTGACACTCATATTAAGTCGAAAAAGTATGTCTTCAAACACTATTTTCTTCAATTTTCTTCAAAACTGTACTATTTGGTATAAATATGTTGTTAGGTAACATCTCAACAATATAACATATGTCATTTTTATATATATTATATTGTTGTGCATTGCACCTAACAACTATATACTAAAGGCTATATCTCCGAAACTTCTGCACATATTTTAACGAAATAAAGCTCAAATTGAAGAGCATTGCCCCCTTTATGATGTGAGTGCAAGCAGAGTCCTCTACCGTAGAAGGGAAGTTACCTTGTATATATCATATTTGGTACTTTCTAACTGTTTTTTGCAGAATATAACAGATTTTATACCATAATATGTCTCATTGCCTCATAACAATATGGCTGACGAATGAGAACCGAGGGGTAAGAACATGTACCATTCAGAACTACATACAGCGCACTCGGTATATGGTGCATTTTCTTTATTTCTTGATGAAAAAACAATAATTTTATACTATTAAGGGTTGAAGTTTTGGATCACCCTGTATATTTTTTCAACACAACTACCAAATATACTACCTAAGTGTTGCACACATGACGAAGGGGAAAGAAAATCTATAGATTACAACAAAAAATGTAAAAAATGAAGTTAGTACCTGTTGTTATACTTGAAGCCCTTGCAGGATTGATGAGACCACTTGACACTCATCTTAAGTCGAAAAAGTATGTCTTCAAACACTATTTTCTTTAATTTTCTTCAAAACTGTACTATTTGGTATAAATATGTTGTTAGGTAACATCTCAACAATATAACATGTCATTTTTATATATATTATATTGTTGTGCATTGCACCTAACAACTATATACTAAAGGCTATATCTCCGAAACTTCTGCACATATTTTAACGAAATAAAGCTCAAATTGGAGAGCATTGCCCCTTTATGATGTGAGTGCAAGCAGAGTCCTCTACCGTAGAAGGGAAGTTACCTTGTATATATCATATTTGGTACTTTCTAACTGTTTTTTGCAGAATATAACAGATTTTATACCATAATATGTCTCATTGCCTCATAAAAATATGGCTGACGAATGAGAACCGAGGGGTAAGAACATGTACCATTCAGAACTACATACAGCGCACTCGGTATATGGTGCATTTTCTTTATATCTTGATGAAAAAACAATAATTTTATACTATTAAGGGTTGAAGTTTTGCATCACCCTGTATATTTTTTCTACACAACTACCAAATATACTACCTAAGTGTTGCACACATGATGAAGGGGAAAGAAAATCTATAGGTTACAACAAAAAATGTAAAAAATTAAGTTAGTACCTGTTGTTATACTTGAAGCAATTTAACCCTTGCAGGATTGATGAGACCACGTGACACTCATCTTAAGTCGAAAAAGTATGTCTTCAAACACTATTTTCTTCAATTTTCTTCAAAACTGTACTATTTGGTATAAATATGTTGTTAGGTAACATCTCAACAATATAATATATGTCATTTTTATATATATTATATTGTTGGGCATTGCACCTAACTACTATATACTAAAGGCTATATCTCCGAAACTTCTGCACATATTTTAACGAATTAAAGCTCAAATTGAAGAGCATTGCCCCCTTTATGATGTGAGTGCAAGCAGAGTCCTCTACCGTAGAAGGGAAGTTACCTTGTATATATCATATTTGGGGCTTTCTAACTGTTTTTTTTTTCAGAATATAACAGATTTTATCCCATAATATGTCTCATTGCCTCATAACAATATGGCTGACGAATGACAACCGAGGGGTAAGAACATGTACCATTCAGAACTACATACAGCGCACTCGGTATATGGTGCATTTTCTTTATTTCTTGATGAAAAAACAATAATTTTATAGTATTAAGGGTTGAAATTTTGCATCACCCTGTATATTTTTTCTACACAACTACCAAATATACTACCTAAGTGTTGCACACGTGATAAAGGGGAAAGAAAATCTATAGATTACAACAAAAAATGTAAAAAATGAAGTTAATACCTGTTGTTATACTTGAAGCAATTTAACCCTTGCAGGATTGATGAGACCACGTGACACTCATATTAAGTCGAAAAAGTATGTCTTCAAACACTATTTTCTTCAATTTTCTTCAAAACTGTACTATTTGGTATAAATATGTTGTTAGGTAACATCTCAACAATATAACATATGTCATTTTATATATATTATATTGTTGTGCATTGCACCTAACTACTATATACTAAAGGCTATATCTCCGAAACTTCTGCACATATTTTAACGAAATAAAGCTCAAATTGAAGAGCATTGCCCCCTTTATGATGTGAGTGCAAGCAGAGTCCTCTACCGTAGAAGGGAAGTTACCTTGTATATATCATATTTGGTACTTTCTAACTGTTTTTTGCAGAATATAACAGATTTTATACCATAATATGTCTCATTGCCTCATAACAATATGGCTGACGAATGAGAACCGAGGGGTAAGAACATGTACCATTCAGAACTACATACAGCGCACTCGGTATATGGTGCATTTTCTTTATTTCTTGATGAAAAAACAATAATTTTATACTATTAAGGGTTGAAGTTTTGGATCACCCTGTATATTTTTTCAACACAACTACCAAATATACTACCTAAGTGTTGCACACATGACGAAGGGGAAAGAAAATCTATAGATTACAACAGAAAATGTAAAAAATGAAGTTAGTACCTGTTGTTATACTTGAAGCCCTTGCAGGATTGATGAGACCACCTGACACTCATCTTAAGTCGAAAAAGTATGTCTTCAAACACTATTTTCTTTAATTTTCTTCAAAACTGTACTATTTGGTATAAATATGTTGTTAGGTAACATCTCAACAATATAACATATGTCATTTTTATATATATTATATTGTTGTGCATTGCACCTAACAACTATATACTAAAGGCTATATCTCCGAAACTTCTGCACATATTTTAACGAAATAAAGCTCAAATTGGAGAGCATTGCCCCTTTATGATGTGAGTGCAAGCAGAGTCCTCTACCGTAGAAGGGAAGTTACCTTGTATATATCATATTTGGTACTTTCTAACTGTTTTTTGCAGAATATAACAGATTTTATACCATAATATGTCTCATTGCCTCATAACAATATGGCTGACGAATGACAACCGAGGGGTAAGAACATGTACCATTCAGAACTACATACAGCGCACTCGGTATATGGTGCATTTTCTTTATTTCTTGATGAAAAAACAATAATTTTATAGTATTAAGGGTTGAAATTTTGCATCACCCTGTATATTTTTTCTACACAACTACCAAATATACTACCTAAGTGTTGCACACGTGATAAAGGGGAAAGAAAATCTATAGATTACAACAAAAAATGTAAAAAATGAAGTTAATACCTGTTGTTATACTTGAAGCAATTTAACCCTTGCAGGATTGATGAGACCACGTGACACTCATATTAAGTCGAAAAAGTATGTCTTCAAACACTATTTTCTTCAATTTTCTTCAAAACTGTACTATTTGGTATAAATATGTTGTTAGGTAACATCTCAACAATATAACATATGTCATTTTATATATATTATATTGTTGTGCATTGCACCTAACTACTATATACTATAGGCTATATCTCCGAAACTTCTGCACATATTTTAACGAAATAAAGCTCAAATTGAAGAGCATTGCCCCCTTTATGATGTGAGTGCAAGCAGAGTCCTCTACCGTAGAAGGGAAGTTACCTTGTATATATCATATTTGGTACTTTCTAACTGTTTTTTGCAGAATATAACAGATTTTATACCATAATATGTCTCATTGCCTCATAACAATATGGCTGACGAATGAGAACCGAGGGGTAAGAACATGTACCATTCAGAACTACATACAGCGCACTCGGTATATGGTGCATTTTCTTTATTTCTTGATGAAAAAACAATAATTTTATACTATTAAGGGTTGAAGTTTTGGATCACCCTGTATATTTTTTCAACACAACTACCAAATATACTACCTAAGTGTTGCACACATGATGAAGGGGAAAGAAAATCTATAGGTTACAACAAAAAATGTAAAAAATTAAGTTAGTACCTGTTGTTATACTTGAAGCAATTTAACCCTTGCAGGATTGATGAGACCACGTGACACTCATATTAAGTCGAAAAAGTATGTCTTCAAACACTATTTTCTTCAATTTTCTTCAAAACTGTACTATTTGGTATAAATATGTTGTTAGGTAACATCTCAACAATATAACATATGTCATTTTTATATATATTATATTGTTGTGCATTGCACCTAACAACTATATACTAAAGGCTATATCTCCGAAACTTCTGCACATATTTTAACGAAATAAAGCTCAAATTGAAGAGCATTGCCCCCTTTATGATGTGAGTGCAAGCAGAGTCCTCTACCGTAGAAGGGAAGTTACCTTGTATATATCATATTTGGTACTTTCTAACTGTTTTTTGCAGAATATAACAGATTTTATACCATAATATGTCTCATTGCCTCATAACAATATGGCTGACGAATGAGAACCGAGGGGTAAGAACATGTACCATTCAGAACTACATACAGCGCACTCGGTATATGGTGCATTTTCTTTATTTCTTGATGAAAAAACAATAATTTTATACTATTAAGGGTTGAAGTTTTGGATCACCCTGTATATTTTTTCAACACAACTACCAAATATACTACCTAAGTGTTGCACACATGACGAAGGGGAAAGAAAATCTATAGATTACAACAAAAAATGTAAAAAATGAAGTTAGTACCTGTTGTTATACTTGAAGCCCTTGCAGGATTGATGAGACCACTTGACACTCATCTTAAGTCGAAAAAGTATGTCTTCAAACACTATTTTCTTTAATTTTCTTCAAAACTGTACTATTTGGTATAAATATGTTGTTAGGTAACATCTCAACAATATAACATGTCATTTTTATATATATTATATTGTTGTGCATTGCACCTAACAACTATATACTAAAGGCTATATCTCCGAAACTTCTGCACATATTTTAACGAAATAAAGCTCAAATTGGAGAGCATTGCCCCTTTATGATGTGAGTGCAAGCAGAGTCCTCTACCGTAGAAGGGAAGTTACCTTGTATATATCATATTTGGTACTTTCTAACTGTTTTTTGCAGAATATAACAGATTTTATACCATAATATGTCTCATTGCCTCATAAAAATATGGCTGACGAATGAGAACCGAGGGGTAAGAACATGTACCATTCAGAACTACATACAGCGCACTCGGTATATGGTGCATTTTCTTTATATCTTGATGAAAAAACAATAATTTTATACTATTAAGGGTTGAAGTTTTGCATCACCCTGTATATTTTTTCTACACAACTACCAAATATACTACCTAAGTGTTGCACACATGATGAAGGGGAAAGAAAATCTATAGGTTACAACAAAAAATGTAAAAAATTAAGTTAGTACCTGTTGTTATACTTGAAGCAATTTAACCCTTGCAGGATTGATGAGACCACGTGACACTCATCTTAAGTCGAAAAAGTATGTCTTCAAACACTATTTTCTTCAATTTTCTTCAAAACTGTACTATTTGGTATAAATATGTTGTTAGGTAACATCTCAACAATATAATATATGTCATTTTTATATATATTATATTGTTGGGCATTGCACCTAACTACTATATACTAAAGGCTATATCTCCGAAACTTCTGCACATATTTTAACGAATTAAAGCTCAAATTGAAGAGCATTGCCCCCTTTATGATGTGAGTGCAAGCAGAGTCCTCTACCGTAGAAGGGAAGTTACCTTGTATATATCATATTTGGGGCTTTCTAACTGTTTTTTTTTCAGAATATAACAGATTTTATCCCATAATATGTCTCATTGCCTCATAACAATATGGCTGACGAATGACAACCGAGGGGTAAGAACATGTACCATTCAGAACTACATACAGCGCACTCGGTATATGGTGCATTTTCTTTATTTCTTGATGAAAAAACAATAATTTTATAGTATTAAGGGTTGAAATTTTGCATCACCCTGTATATTTTTTCTACACAACTACCAAATATACTACCTAAGTGTTGCACACGTGATAAAGGGGAAAGAAAATCTATAGATTACAACAAAAAATGTAAAAAATGAAGTTAATACCTGTTGTTATACTTGAAGCAATTTAACCCTTGCAGGATTGATGAGACCACGTGACACTCATATTAAGTCGAAAAAGTATGTCTTCAAACACTATTTTCTTCAATTTTCTTCAAAACTGTACTATTTGGTATAAATATGTTGTTAGGTAACATCTCAACAATATAACATATGTCATTTTATATATATTATATTGTTGTGCATTGCACCTAACAACTATATACTAAAGGCTATATCTCCGAAACTTCTGCACATATTTTAACGAAATAAAGCTCAAATTGAAGAGCATTGCCCCCTTTATGATGTGAGTGCAAGCAGAGTCCTCTACCGTAGAAGGGAAGTTACCTTGTATATATCATATTTGGTACTTTCTAACTGTTTTTTGCAGAATATAAAAGTTTTTATACCATAATATGTCTCATTGCCTCATAACAATATGGCTGACGAATGAGAACCGAGGGGTAAGAACATGTACCATTCAGAACTACATACAGCGCACTCGGTATATGGTGCATTTTCTTTATTTCTTGATGAAAAAACAATAATTTTATACTATTAAGGGTTGAAGTTTTGGATCACCCTGTATATTTTTTCAACACAACTACCAAATATACTACCTAAGTGTTGCACACATGACGAAGGGGAAAGAAAATCTATAGATTACAACAGAAAATGTAAAAAATGAAGTTAGTACCTGTTGTTATACTTGAAGCCCTTGCAGGATTGATGAGACCACCTGACACTCATCTTAAGTCGAAAAAGTATGTCTTCAAACACTATTTTCTTTAATTTTCTTCAAAACTGTACTATTTGGTATAAATATGTTGTTAGGTAACATCTCAACAATATAACATATGTCATTTTTATATATATTATATTGTTGTGCATTGCACCTAACAACTATATACTAAAGGCTATATCTCCGAAACTTCTGCACATATTTTAACGAAATAAAGCTCAAATTGGAGAGCATTGCCCCTTTATGATGTGAGTGCAAGCAGAGTCCTCTACCGTAGAAGGGAAGTTACCTTGTATATATCATATTTGGTACTTTCTAACTGTTTTTTGCAGAATATAACAGATTTTATACCATAATATGTCTCATTGCCTCATAACAATATGGCTGACGAATGAGAACCGAGGGGTAAGAACATGTACCATTCAGAACTACATACAGCGCACTCGGTATATGGTGCATTTTCTTTATTTCTTGATGAAAAAACAATAATTTTATACTATTAAGGGTTGAAGTTTTGGATCACCCTGTATATTTTTTCTACACAACTACCAAATATACTACCTAAGTGTTGCACACATGATAAAGGGGAAAGAAAATCTATAGATTACAACAAAAAATGTAAAAAATGAAGTTAGTACCTGTTGTTATACTTGAAGCAATTTAACCCTTGCAGGATTGATGAGACCACGTGACACTCATCTTAAGTCGAAAAAGTATGTCTTCAAACACTATTTTCTTCAATTTTCTTCAAAACTGTACTATTTGTTATAAATATGTTGTTAGGTAACATCTCAACAATATAATATATGTCATTTTTATATATATTATATTGTTGGGCATTGCACCTAACTACTATATACTAAAGGCTATATCTCCGAAACTTCTGCACATATTTTAACGAGTTAAAGCTCAAATTGAAGAGCATTGCCCCCTTTATGATGTGAGTGCAAGCAGAGTCCTCTACCGTAGAAGGGAAGTTACCTTGTATATATCATATTTGGTACTTTCTAACTGTTTTTTGCAGAATATAACAGATTTTATACCATAATATGTCTCATTGCCTCATAACAATATGGCTGACGAATGAGAACCGAGGGGTAAGAACATGTACCATTCAGAACTACATACAGCGCACTCGGTATATGGTGCATTTTCTTTATATCTTGATGAAAAAACAATAATTTTATACTATTAAGGGTTGAAGTTTTGCATCACCCTGTATATTTTTTCTACACAACTACCAAATATACTACCTAAGTGTTGCACACATGATGAAGGGGAAAGAAAATCTATAGGTTACAACAAAAAATGTAAAAAATTAAGTTAGTACCTGTTGTTATACTTGAAGCAATTTAACCCTTGCAGGATTGATGAGACCACGTGACACTCATCTTAAGTCGAAAAAGTATGTCTTCAAACACTATTTTCTTCAATTTTCTTCAAAACTGTACTATTTGGTATAAATATGTTGTTAGGTAACATCTCAACAATATAATATATGTCATTTTTATATATATTATATTGTTGGGCATTGCACCTAACTACTATATACTAAAGGCTATATCTCCGAAACTTCTGCACATATTTTAACGAATTAAAGCTCAAATTGAAGAGCATTGCCCCCTTTATGATGTGAGTGCAAGCAGAGTCCTCTACCGTAGAAGGGAAGTTACCTTGTATATATCATATTTGGGGCTTTCTAACTGTTTTTTTTTCAGAATATAACAGATTTTATCCCATAATATGTCTCATTGCCTCATAACAATATGGCTGACGAATGACAACCGAGGGGTAAGAACATGTACCATTCATAACTACATACAGCGCACTCGGTATATGGTGCATTTTCTTTATTTCTTGATGAAAAAACAATAATTTTATAGTATTAAGGGTTGAAATTTTGCATCACCCTGTATATTTTTTCTACACAACTACCAAATATACTACCTAAGTGTTGCACACGTGATAAAGGGGAAAGAAAATCTATAGATTACAACAAAAAATGTAAAAAATGAAGTTAATACCTGTTGTTATACTTGAAGCAATTTAACCCTTGCAGGATTGATGAGACCACGTGACACTCATATTAAGTCGAAAAAGTATGTCTTCAAACACTATTTTCTTCAATTTTCTTCAAAACTGTACTATTTGGTATAAATATGTTGTTAGGTAACATCTCAACAATATAACATATGTCATTTTATATATATTATATTGTTGTGCATTGCACCTAACTACTATATACTATAGGCTATATCTCCGAAACTTCTGCACATATTTTAACGAAATAAAGCTCAAATTGAAGAGCATTGCCCCCTTTATGATGTGAGTGCAAGCAGAGTCCTCTACCGTAGAAGGGAAGTTACCTTGTATATATCATATTTGGTACTTTCTAACTGTTTTTTGCAGAATATAACAGATTTTATACCATAATATGTCTCATTGCCTCATAACAATATGGCTGACGAATGAGAACCGAGGGGTAAGAACATGTACCATTCAGAACTACATACAGCGCACTCGGTATATGGTGCATTTTCTTTATTTCTTGATGAAAAAACAATAATTTTATACTATTAAGGGTTGAAGTTTTGGATCACCCTGTATATTTTTTCAACACAACTACCAAATATACTACCTAAGTGTTGCACACATGATGAAGGGGAAAGAAAATCTATAGGTTACAACAAAAAATGTAAAAAATTAAGTTAGTACCTGTTGTTATACTTGAAGCAATTTAACCCTTGCAGGATTGATGAGACCACGTGACACTCATATTAAGTCGAAAAAGTATGTCTTCAAACACTATTTTCTTCAATTTTCTTCAAAACTGTACTATTTGGTATAAATATGTTGTTAGGTAACATCTCAACAATATAACATATGTCATTTTTATATATATTATATTGTTGTGCATTGCACCTAACAACTATATACTAAAGGCTATATCTCCGAAACTTCTGCACATATTTTAACGAAATAAAGCTCAAATTGAAGAGCATTGCCCCCTTTATGATGTGAGTGCAAGCAGAGTCCTCTACCGTAGAAGGGAAGTTACCTTGTATATATCATATTTGGTACTTTCTAACTGTTTTTTGCAGAATATAACAGATTTTATACCATAATATGTCTCATTGCCTCATAACAATATGGCTGACGAATGAGAACCGAGGGGTAAGAACATGTACCATTCAGAACTACATACAGCGCACTCGGTATATGGTGCATTTTCTTTATTTCTTGATGAAAAAACAATAATTTTATACTATTAAGGGTTGAAGTTTTGGATCACCCTGTATATTTTTTCAACACAACTACCAAATATACTACCTAAGTGTTGCACACATGACGAAGGGGAAAGAAAATCTATAGATTACAACAAAAAATGTAAAAAATGAAGTTAGTACCTGTTGTTATACTTGAAGCCCTTGCAGGATTGATGAGACCACTTGACACTCATCTTAAGTCGAAAAAGTATGTCTTCAAACACTATTTTCTTTAATTTTCTTCAAAACTGTACTATTTGGTATAAATATGTTGTTAGGTAACATCTCAACAATATAACATGTCATTTTTATATATATTATATTGTTGTGCATTGCACCTAACAACTATATACTAAAGGCTATATCTCCGAAACTTCTGCACATATTTTAACGAAATAAAGCTCAAATTGGAGAGCATTGCCCCTTTATGATGTGAGTGCAAGCAGAGTCCTCTACCGTAGAAGGGAAGTTACCTTGTATATATCATATTTGGTACTTTCTAACTGTTTTTTGCAGAATATAACAGATTTTATACCATAATATGTCTCATTGCCTCATAAAAATATGGCTGACGAATGAGAACCGAGGGGTAAGAACATGTACCATTCAGAACTACATACAGCGCACTCGGTATATGGTGCATTTTCTTTATATCTTGATGAAAAAACAATAATTTTATACTATTAAGGGTTGAAGTTTTGCATCACCCTGTATATTTTTTCTACACAACTACCAAATATACTACCTAAGTGTTGCACACATGATGAAGGGGAAAGAAAATCTATAGGTTACAACAAAAAATGTAAAAAATTAAGTTAGTACCTGTTGTTATACTTGAAGCAATTTAACCCTTGCAGGATTGATGAGACCACGTGACACTCATCTTAAGTCGAAAAAGTATGTCTTCAAACACTATTTTCTTCAATTTTCTTCAAAACTGTACTATTTGGTATAAATATGTTGTTAGGTAACATCTCAACAATATAATATATGTCATTTTTATATATATTATATTGTTGGGCATTGCACCTAACTACTATATACTAAAGGCTATATCTCCGAAACTTCTGCACATATTTTAACGAATTAAAGCTCAAATTGAAGAGCATTGCCCCCTTTATGATGTGAGTGCAAGCAGAGTCCTCTACCGTAGAAGGGAAGTTACCTTGTATATATCATATTTGGGGCTTTCTAACTGTTTTTTTTTCAGAATATAACAGATTTTATCCCATAATATGTCTCATTGCCTCATAACAATATGGCTGACGAATGACAACCGAGGGGTAAGAACATGTACCATTCAGAACTACATACAGCGCACTCGGTATATGGTGCATTTTCTTTATTTCTTGATGAAAAAACAATAATTTTATAGTATTAAGGGTTGAAATTTTGCATCACCCTGTATATTTTTTCTACACAACTACCAAATATACTACCTAAGTGTTGCACACGTGATAAAGGGGAAAGAAAATCTATAGATTACAACAAAAAATGTAAAAAATGAAGTTAATACCTGTTGTTATACTTGAAGCAATTTAACCCTTGCAGGATTGATGAGACCACGTGACACTCATATTAAGTCGAAAAAGTATGTCTTCAAACACTATTTTCTTCAATTTTCTTCAAAACTGTACTATTTGGTATAAATATGTTGTTAGGTAACATCTCAACAATATAACATATGTCATTTTATATATATTATATTGTTGTGCATTGCACCTAACAACTATATACTAAAGGCTATATCTCCGAAACTTCTGCACATATTTTAACGAAATAAAGCTCAAATTGAAGAGCATTGCCCCCTTTATGATGTGAGTGCAAGCAGAGTCCTCTACCGTAGAAGGGAAGTTACCTTGTATATATCATATTTGGTACTTTCTAACTGTTTTTTGCAGAATATAAAAGTTTTTATACCATAATATGTCTCATTGCCTCATAACAATATGGCTGACGAATGAGAACCGAGGGGTAAGAACATGTACCATTCAGAACTACATACAGCGCACTCGGTATATGGTGCATTTTCTTTATTTCTTGATGAAAAAACAATAATTTTATACTATTAAGGGTTGAAGTTTTGGATCACCCTGTATATTTTTTCAACACAACTACCAAATATACTACCTAAGTGTTGCACACATGACGAAGGGGAAAGAAAATCTATAGATTACAACAGAAAATGTAAAAAATGAAGTTAGTACCTGTTGTTATACTTGAAGCCCTTGCAGGATTGATGAGACCACCTGACACTCATCTTAAGTCGAAAAAGTATGTCTTCAAACACTATTTTCTTTAATTTTCTTCAAAACTGTACTATTTGGTATAAATATGTTGTTAGGTAACATCTCAACAATATAACATATGTCATTTTTATATATATTATATTGTTGTGCATTGCACCTAACAACTATATACTAAAGGCTATATCTCCGAAACTTCTGCACATATTTTAACGAAATAAAGCTCAAATTGGAGAGCATTGCCCCTTTATGATGTGAGTGCAAGCAGAGTCCTCTACCGTAGAAGGGAAGTTACCTTGTATATATCATATTTGGTACTTTCTAACTGTTTTTTGCAGAATATAACAGATTTTATACCATAATATGTCTCATTGCCTCATAACAATATGGCTGACGAATGAGAACCGAGGGGTAAGAACATGTACCATTCAGAACTACATACAGCGCACTCGGTATATGGTGCATTTTCTTTATTTCTTGATGAAAAAACAATAATTTTATACTATTAAGGGTTGAAGTTTTGGATCACCCTGTATATTTTTTCTACACAACTACCAAATATACTACCTAAGTGTTGCACACATGATAAAGGGGAAAGAAAATCTATAGATTACAACAAAAAATGTAAAAAATGAAGTTAGTACCTGTTGTTATACTTGAAGCAATTTAACCCTTGCAGGATTGATGAGACCACGTGACACTCATCTTAAGTCGAAAAAGTATGTCTTCAAACACTATTTTCTTCAATTTTCTTCAAAACTGTACTATTTGTTATAAATATGTTGTTAGGTAACATCTCAACAATATAATATATGTCATTTTTATATATATTATATTGTTGGGCATTGCACCTAACTACTATATACTAAAGGCTATATCTCCGAAACTTCTGCACATATTTTAACGAGTTAAAGCTCAAATTGAAGAGCATTGCCCCCTTTATGATGTGAGTGCAAGCAGAGTCCTCTACCGTAGAAGGGAAGTTACCTTGTATATATCATATTTGGTACTTTCTAACTGTTTTTTGCAGAATATAACAGATTTTATACCATAATATGTCTCATTGCCTCATAACAATATGGCTGACGAATGAGAACCGAGGGGTAAGAACATGTACCATTCAGAACTACATACAGCGCACTCGGTATATGGTGCATTTTCTTTATATCTTGATGAAAAAACAATAATTTTATACTATTAAGGGTTGAAGTTTTGCATCACCCTGTATATTTTTTCTACACAACTACCAAATATACTACCTAAGTGTTGCACACATGATGAAGGGGAAAGAAAATCTATAGGTTACAACAAAAAATGTAAAAAATTAAGTTAGTACCTGTTGTTATACTTGAAGCAATTTAACCCTTGCAGGATTGATGAGACCACGTGACACTCATCTTAAGTCGAAAAAGTATGTCTTCAAACACTATTTTCTTCAATTTTCTTCAAAACTGTACTATTTGGTATAAATATGTTGTTAGGTAACATCTCAACAATATAATATATGTCATTTTTATATATATTATATTGTTGGGCATTGCACCTAACTACTATATACTAAAGGCTATATCTCCGAAACTTCTGCACATATTTTAACGAATTAAAGCTCAAATTGAAGAGCATTGCCCCCTTTATGATGTGAGTGCAAGCAGAGTCCTCTACCGTAGAAGGGAAGTTACCTTGTATATATCATATTTGGGGCTTTCTAACTGTTTTTTTTTCAGAATATAACAGATTTTATCCCATAATATGTCTCATTGCCTCATAACAATATGGCTGACGAATGACAACCGAGGGGTAAGAACATGTACCATTCATAACTACATACAGCGCACTCGGTATATGGTGCATTTTCTTTATTTCTTGATGAAAAAACAATAATTTTATAGTATTAAGGGTTGAAATTTTGCATCACCCTGTATATTTTTTCTACACAACTACCAAATATACTACCTAAGTGTTGCACACGTGATAAAGGGGAAAGAAAATCTATAGATTACAACAAAAAATGTAAAAAATGAAGTTAATACCTGTTGTTATACTTGAAGCAATTTAACCCTTGCAGGATTGATGAGACCACGTGACACTCATATTAAGTCGAAAAAGTATGTCTTCAAACACTATTTTCTTCAATTTTCTTCAAAACTGTACTATTTGGTATAAATATGTTGTTAGGTAACATCTCAACAATATAACATATGTCATTTTATATATATTATATTGTTGTGCATTGCACCTAACTACTATATACTATAGGCTATATCTCCGAAACTTCTGCACATATTTTAACGAAATAAAGCTCAAATTGAAGAGCATTGCCCCCTTTATGATGTGAGTGCAAGCAGAGTCCTCTACCGTAGAAGGGAAGTTACCTTGTATATATCATATTTGGTACTTTCTAACTGTTTTTTGCAGAATATAACAGATTTTATACCATAATATGTCTCATTGCCTCATAACAATATGGCTGACGAATGAGAACCGAGGGGTAAGAACATGTACCATTCAGAACTACATACAGCGCACTCGGTATATGGTGCATTTTCTTTATTTCTTGATGAAAAAACAATAATTTTATACTATTAAGGGTTGAAGTTTTGGATCACCCTGTATATTTTTTCAACACAACTACCAAATATACTACCTAAGTGTTGCACACATGATGAAGGGGAAAGAAAATCTATAGGTTACAACAAAAAATGTAAAAAATTAAGTTAGTACCTGTTGTTATACTTGAAGCAATTTAACCCTTGCAGGATTGATGAGACCACGTGACACTCATATTAAGTCGAAAAAGTATGTCTTCAAACACTATTTTCTTCAATTTTCTTCAAAACTGTACTATTTGGTATAAATATGTTGTTAGGTAACATCTCAACAATATAACATATGTCATTTTTATATATATTATATTGTTGTGCATTGCACCTAACAACTATATACTAAAGGCTATATCTCCGAAACTTCTGCACATATTTTAACGAAATAAAGCTCAAATTGAAGAGCATTGCCCCCTTTATGATGTGAGTGCAAGCAGAGTCCTCTACCGTAGAAGGGAAGTTACCTTGTATATATCATATTTGGTACTTTCTAACTGTTTTTTGCAGAATATAACAGATTTTATACCATAATATGTCTCATTGCCTCATAACAATATGGCTGACGAATGAGAACCGAGGGGTAAGAACATGTACCATTCAGAACTACATACAGCGCACTCGGTATATGGTGCATTTTCTTTATTTCTTGATGAAAAAACAATAATTTTATACTATTAAGGGTTGAAGTTTTGGATCACCCTGTATATTTTTTCAACACAACTACCAAATATACTACCTAAGTGTTGCACACATGACGAAGGGGAAAGAAAATCTATAGATTACAACAAAAAATGTAAAAAATGAAGTTAGTACCTGTTGTTATACTTGAAGCCCTTGCAGGATTGATGAGACCACTTGACACTCATCTTAAGTCGAAAAAGTATGTCTTCAAACACTATTTTCTTTAATTTTCTTCAAAACTGTACTATTTGGTATAAATATGTTGTTAGGTAACATCTCAACAATATAACATGTCATTTTTATATATATTATATTGTTGTGCATTGCACCTAACAACTATATACTAAAGGCTATATCTCCGAAACTTCTGCACATATTTTAACGAAATAAAGCTCAAATTGGAGAGCATTGCCCCTTTATGATGTGAGTGCAAGCAGAGTCCTCTACCGTAGAAGGGAAGTTACCTTGTATATATCATATTTGGTACTTTCTAACTGTTTTTTGCAGAATATAACAGATTTTATACCATAATATGTCTCATTGCCTCATAAAAATATGGCTGACGAATGAGAACCGAGGGGTAAGAACATGTACCATTCAGAACTACATACAGCGCACTCGGTATATGGTGCATTTTCTTTATATCTTGATGAAAAAACAATAATTTTATACTATTAAGGGTTGAAGTTTTGCATCACCCTGTATATTTTTTCTACACAACTACCAAATATACTACCTAAGTGTTGCACACATGATGAAGGGGAAAGAAAATCTATAGGTTACAACAAAAAATGTAAAAAATTAAGTTAGTACCTGTTGTTATACTTGAAGCAATTTAACCCTTGCAGGATTGATGAGACCACGTGACACTCATCTTAAGTCGAAAAAGTATGTCTTCAAACACTATTTTCTTCAATTTTCTTCAAAACTGTACTATTTGGTATAAATATGTTGTTAGGTAACATCTCAACAATATAATATATGTCATTTTTATATATATTATATTGTTGGGCATTGCACCTAACTACTATATACTAAAGGCTATATCTCCGAAACTTCTGCACATATTTTAACGAATTAAAGCTCAAATTGAAGAGCATTGCCCCCTTTATGATGTGAGTGCAAGCAGAGTCCTCTACCGTAGAAGGGAAGTTACCTTGTATATATCATATTTGGGGCTTTCTAACTGTTTTTTTTTTCAGAATATAACAGATTTTATCCCATAATATGTCTCATTGCCTCATAACAATATGGCTGACGAATGACAACCGAGGGGTAAGAACATGTACCATTCAGAACTACATACAGCGCACTCGGTATATGGTGCATTTTCTTTATTTCTTGATGAAAAAACAATAATTTTATAGTATTAAGGGTTGAAATTTTGCATCACCCTGTATATTTTTTCTACACAACTACCAAATATACTACCTAAGTGTTGCACACGTGATAAAGGGGAAAGAAAATCTATAGATTACAACAAAAAATGTAAAAAATGAAGTTAATACCTGTTGTTATACTTGAAGCAATTTAACCCTTGCAGGATTGATGAGACCACGTGACACTCATATTAAGTCGAAAAAGTATGTCTTCAAACACTATTTTCTTCAATTTTCTTCAAAACTGTACTATTTGGTATAAATATGTTGTTAGGTAACATCTCAACAATATAACATATGTCATTTTATATATATTATATTGTTGTGCATTGCACCTAACTACTATATACTAAAGGCTATATCTCCGAAACTTCTGCACATATTTTAACGAAATAAAGCTCAAATTGAAGAGCATTGCCCCCTTTATGATGTGAGTGCAAGCAGAGTCCTCTACCGTAGAAGGGAAGTTACCTTGTATATATCATATTTGGTACTTTCTAACTGTTTTTTGCAGAATATAACAGATTTTATACCATAATATGTCTCATTGCCTCATAACAATATGGCTGACGAATGAGAACCGAGGGGTAAGAACATGTACCATTCAGAACTACATACAGCGCACTCGGTATATGGTGCATTTTCTTTATTTCTTGATGAAAAAACAATAATTTTATACTATTAAGGGTTGAAGTTTTGGATCACCCTGTATATTTTTTCAACACAACTACCAAATATACTACCTAAGTGTTGCACACATGACGAAGGGGAAAGAAAATCTATAGATTACAACAGAAAATGTAAAAAATGAAGTTAGTACCTGTTGTTATACTTGAAGCCCTTGCAGGATTGATGAGACCACCTGACACTCATCTTAAGTCGAAAAAGTATGTCTTCAAACACTATTTTCTTTAATTTTCTTCAAAACTGTACTATTTGGTATAAATATGTTGTTAGGTAACATCTCAACAATATAACATATGTCATTTTTATATATATTATATTGTTGTGCATTGCACCTAACAACTATATACTAAAGGCTATATCTCCGAAACTTCTGCACATATTTTAACGAAATAAAGCTCAAATTGGAGAGCATTGCCCCTTTATGATGTGAGTGCAAGCAGAGTCCTCTACCGTAGAAGGGAAGTTACCTTGTATATATCATATTTGGTACTTTCTAACTGTTTTTTGCAGAATATAACAGATTTTATACCATAATATGTCTCATTGCCTCATAACAATATGGCTGACGAATGACAACCGAGGGGTAAGAACATGTACCATTCAGAACTACATACAGCGCACTCGGTATATGGTGCATTTTCTTTATTTCTTGATGAAAAAACAATAATTTTATAGTATTAAGGGTTGAAATTTTGCATCACCCTGTATATTTTTTCTACACAACTACCAAATATACTACCTAAGTGTTGCACACGTGATAAAGGGGAAAGAAAATCTATAGATTACAACAAAAAATGTAAAAAATGAAGTTAATACCTGTTGTTATACTTGAAGCAATTTAACCCTTGCAGGATTGATGAGACCACGTGACACTCATATTAAGTCGAAAAAGTATGTCTTCAAACACTATTTTCTTCAATTTTCTTCAAAACTGTACTATTTGGTATAAATATGTTGTTAGGTAACATCTCAACAATATAACATATGTCATTTTATATATATTATATTGTTGTGCATTGCACCTAACTACTATATACTATAGGCTATATCTCCGAAACTTCTGCACATATTTTAACGAAATAAAGCTCAAATTGAAGAGCATTGCCCCCTTTATGATGTGAGTGCAAGCAGAGTCCTCTACCGTAGAAGGGAAGTTACCTTGTATATATCATATTTGGTACTTTCTAACTGTTTTTTGCAGAATATAACAGATTTTATACCATAATATGTCTCATTGCCTCATAACAATATGGCTGACGAATGAGAACCGAGGGGTAAGAACATGTACCATTCAGAACTACATACAGCGCACTCGGTATATGGTGCATTTTCTTTATTTCTTGATGAAAAAACAATAATTTTATACTATTAAGGGTTGAAGTTTTGGATCACCCTGTATATTTTTTCAACACAACTACCAAATATACTACCTAAGTGTTGCACACATGATGAAGGGGAAAGAAAATCTATAGGTTACAACAAAAAATGTAAAAAATTAAGTTAGTACCTGTTGTTATACTTGAAGCAATTTAACCCTTGCAGGATTGATGAGACCACGTGACACTCATATTAAGTCGAAAAAGTATGTCTTCAAACACTATTTTCTTCAATTTTCTTCAAAACTGTACTATTTGGTATAAATATGTTGTTAGGTAACATCTCAACAATATAACATATGTCATTTTTATATATATTATATTGTTGTGCATTGCACCTAACAACTATATACTAAAGGCTATATCTCCGAAACTTCTGCACATATTTTAACGAAATAAAGCTCAAATTGAAGAGCATTGCCCCCTTTATGATGTGAGTGCAAGCAGAGTCCTCTACCGTAGAAGGGAAGTTACCTTGTATATATCATATTTGGTACTTTCTAACTGTTTTTTGCAGAATATAACAGATTTTATACCATAATATGTCTCATTGCCTCATAACAATATGGCTGACGAATGAGAACCGAGGGGTAAGAACATGTACCATTCAGAACTACATACAGCGCACTCGGTATATGGTGCATTTTCTTTATTTCTTGATGAAAAAACAATAATTTTATACTATTAAGGGTTGAAGTTTTGGATCACCCTGTATATTTTTTCAACACAACTACCAAATATACTACCTAAGTGTTGCACACATGACGAAGGGGAAAGAAAATCTATAGATTACAACAAAAAATGTAAAAAATGAAGTTAGTACCTGTTGTTATACTTGAAGCCCTTGCAGGATTGATGAGACCACTTGACACTCATCTTAAGTCGAAAAAGTATGTCTTCAAACACTATTTTCTTTAATTTTCTTCAAAACTGTACTATTTGGTATAAATATGTTGTTAGGTAACATCTCAACAATATAACATGTCATTTTTATATATATTATATTGTTGTGCATTGCACCTAACAACTATATACTAAAGGCTATATCTCCGAAACTTCTGCACATATTTTAACGAAATAAAGCTCAAATTGGAGAGCATTGCCCCTTTATGATGTGAGTGCAAGCAGAGTCCTCTACCGTAGAAGGGAAGTTACCTTGTATATATCATATTTGGTACTTTCTAACTGTTTTTTGCAGAATATAACAGATTTTATACCATAATATGTCTCATTGCCTCATAAAAATATGGCTGACGAATGAGAACCGAGGGGTAAGAACATGTACCATTCAGAACTACATACAGCGCACTCGGTATATGGTGCATTTTCTTTATATCTTGATGAAAAAACAATAATTTTATACTATTAAGGGTTGAAGTTTTGCATCACCCTGTATATTTTTTCTACACAACTACCAAATATACTACCTAAGTGTTGCACACATGATGAAGGGGAAAGAAAATCTATAGGTTACAACAAAAAATGTAAAAAATTAAGTTAGTACCTGTTGTTATACTTGAAGCAATTTAACCCTTGCAGGATTGATGAGACCACGTGACACTCATCTTAAGTCGAAAAAGTATGTCTTCAAACACTATTTTCTTCAATTTTCTTCAAAACTGTACTATTTGGTATAAATATGTTGTTAGGTAACATCTCAACAATATAATATATGTCATTTTTATATATATTATATTGTTGGGCATTGCACCTAACTACTATATACTAAAGGCTATATCTCCGAAACTTCTGCACATATTTTAACGAATTAAAGCTCAAATTGAAGAGCATTGCCCCCTTTATGATGTGAGTGCAAGCAGAGTCCTCTACCGTAGAAGGGAAGTTACCTTGTATATATCATATTTGGGGCTTTCTAACTGTTTTTTTTTCAGAATATAACAGATTTTATCCCATAATATGTCTCATTGCCTCATAACAATATGGCTGACGAATGACAACCGAGGGGTAAGAACATGTACCATTCAGAACTACATACAGCGCACTCGGTATATGGTGCATTTTCTTTATTTCTTGATGAAAAAACAATAATTTTATAGTATTAAGGGTTGAAATTTTGCATCACCCTGTATATTTTTTCTACACAACTACCAAATATACTACCTAAGTGTTGCACACGTGATAAAGGGGAAAGAAAATCTATAGATTACAACAAAAAATGTAAAAAATGAAGTTAATACCTGTTGTTATACTTGAAGCAATTTAACCCTTGCAGGATTGATGAGACCACGTGACACTCATATTAAGTCGAAAAAGTATGTCTTCAAACACTATTTTCTTCAATTTTCTTCAAAACTGTACTATTTGGTATAAATATGTTGTTAGGTAACATCTCAACAATATAACATATGTCATTTTATATATATTATATTGTTGTGCATTGCACCTAACAACTATATACTAAAGGCTATATCTCCGAAACTTCTGCACATATTTTAACGAAATAAAGCTCAAATTGAAGAGCATTGCCCCCTTTATGATGTGAGTGCAAGCAGAGTCCTCTACCGTAGAAGGGAAGTTACCTTGTATATATCATATTTGGTACTTTCTAACTGTTTTTTGCAGAATATAAAAGTTTTTATACCATAATATGTCTCATTGCCTCATAACAATATGGCTGACGAATGAGAACCGAGGGGTAAGAACATGTACCATTCAGAACTACATACAGCGCACTCGGTATATGGTGCATTTTCTTTATTTCTTGATGAAAAAACAATAATTTTATACTATTAAGGGTTGAAGTTTTGGATCACCCTGTATATTTTTTCAACACAACTACCAAATATACTACCTAAGTGTTGCACACATGACGAAGGGGAAAGAAAATCTATAGATTACAACAGAAAATGTAAAAAATGAAGTTAGTACCTGTTGTTATACTTGAAGCCCTTGCAGGATTGATGAGACCACCTGACACTCATCTTAAGTCGAAAAAGTATGTCTTCAAACACTATTTTCTTTAATTTTCTTCAAAACTGTACTATTTGGTATAAATATGTTGTTAGGTAACATCTCAACAATATAACATATGTCATTTTTATATATATTATATTGTTGTGCATTGCACCTAACAACTATATACTAAAGGCTATATCTCCGAAACTTCTGCACATATTTTAACGAAATAAAGCTCAAATTGGAGAGCATTGCCCCTTTATGATGTGAGTGCAAGCAGAGTCCTCTACCGTAGAAGGGAAGTTACCTTGTATATATCATATTTGGTACTTTCTAACTGTTTTTTGCAGAATATAACAGATTTTATACCATAATATGTCTCATTGCCTCATAACAATATGGCTGACGAATGAGAACCGAGGGGTAAGAACATGTACCATTCAGAACTACATACAGCGCACTCGGTATATGGTGCATTTTCTTTATTTCTTGATGAAAAAACAATAATTTTATACTATTAAGGGTTGAAGTTTTGGATCACCCTGTATATTTTTTCTACACAACTACCAAATATACTACCTAAGTGTTGCACACATGATAAAGGGGAAAGAAAATCTATAGATTACAACAAAAAATGTAAAAAATGAAGTTAGTACCTGTTGTTATACTTGAAGCAATTTAACCCTTGCAGGATTGATGAGACCACGTGACACTCATCTTAAGTCGAAAAAGTATGTCTTCAAACACTATTTTCTTCAATTTTCTTCAAAACTGTACTATTTGTTATAAATATGTTGTTAGGTAACATCTCAACAATATAATATATGTCATTTTTATATATATTATATTGTTGGGCATTGCACCTAACTACTATATACTAAAGGCTATATCTCCGAAACTTCTGCACATATTTTAACGAGTTAAAGCTCAAATTGAAGAGCATTGCCCCCTTTATGATGTGAGTGCAAGCAGAGTCCTCTACCGTAGAAGGGAAGTTACCTTGTATATATCATATTTGGTACTTTCTAACTGTTTTTTGCAGAATATAACAGATTTTATACCATAATATGTCTCATTGCCTCATAACAATATGGCTGACGAATGAGAACCGAGGGGTAAGAACATGTACCATTCAGAACTACATACAGCGCACTCGGTATATGGTGCATTTTCTTTATTTCTTGATGAAAAAACAATAATTTTATACTATTAAGGGTTGAAGTTTTGGATCACCCTGTATATTTTTTCAACACAACTACCAAATATACTACCTAAGTGTTGCACACATGATAAAGGGGAAAGAAAATCTATAGATTACAACAAAAAATGTAAAAAATGAAGTTAGTACCTGTTGTTATACTTGAAGCAATTTAACCCTTGCAGGATTGATGAGATCACGTGACACTCATATTAAGTCGAAAAAGTATGTCTTCAAACACTATTTTCTTCAATTTTCTTCAAAACTGTACTATTTGGTATAAATATGTTGTTAGGTAACATCTCAACAATATAACATATGTCATTTTTATATATATTATATTGTTGTGCATTGCACCTAACAACTATATACTAAAGGCTATATCTCCGAAACTTCTGCACATATTTTAACGAAATAAAGCTCAAATTGAAGAGCATTGCCCCCTTTATGATGTGAGTGCAAGCAGAGTCCTCTACCGTAGAAGGGAAGTTACCTTGTATATATCATATTTGGTACTTTCTAACTGTTTTTTGCAGAATATAACAGATTTTATACCATAATATGTCACATTGCCTCATAACAATATGGCTGACGAATGAGAACCGAGGGGTAAGAACATGTACCATTCAGAACTACATACAGCGCACTCGGTATATGGTGCATTTTCTTTATTTCTTGATGAAAAACAATAATTTTATACTATTAAGGGTTGAAGTTTTGGATCACCCTGTATATTTTTTCAACACAACTACCAAATATACTACCTAAGTGTTGCACACATGACGAAGGGGAAAGAAAATCTATAGATTACAACAAAAAATGTAAAAAATGAAGTTAGTACCTGTTGTTATACTTGAAGCAATTTAACCCTTGCAGGATTGATGAGACCACGTGACACTCATATTAAGTCGAAAAAGTATGTCTTCAAACACTATTTTCTTCAATTTTCTTCAAAACTGTACTATTTGGTATAAATATGTTGTTAGGTAACATCTCAACAATATAACATATGTCATTTTTATATATATTATATTGTTGTGCATTGCACCTAACAACTATATACTAAAGGCTATATCTCCGAAACTTCTGCACATATTTTAACGAAATAAAGCTCAAATTGGAGAGCATTGCCCCTTTATGATGTGAGTGCAAGCAGAGTCCTCTACCGTAGAAGGGAAGTTACCTTGTATATATCATATTTGGTACTTTCTAACTGTTTTTTGCAGAATATAACAGATTTTATACCATAATATGTCTCATTGCCTCATAACAATATGGCTGACGAATGAGAACCGAGGGATAAGAACATGTACCATTCAGAACTACATACAGCGCACTCGGTATATGGTGCATTTTCTTTATTTCTTGATGAAAAAACAATAATTTTATACTATTAAGGGTTGAAGTTTTGGATCACCATGTATATTTTTTCTACACAACTACCAAATATACTACCTAAGTGTTGCACACATGATAAAGGGGAAAGAAAATCTATAGATTACAACAAAAAATGTAAAAAATGAAGTTAGTACCTGTTGTTATACTTGAAGCAATTTAACCCTTGCAGGATTGATGAGACCACGTGACACTCATCTTAAGTCGAAAAAGTATGTCTTCAAAGACTATTTTCTTCAATTTTCTTCAAAACTGTACTATTTGGTATAAATATGTTGTTAGGTAACATCTCAACAATATAATATATGTCATTTTTATATATATTATATTGTTGGGCATTGCACCTAACTACTATATACTAAAGGCTATATCTCCGAAACTTCTGCACATATTTTAACGAGTTAAAGCTCAAATTGAAGAGCATTGCCCCCTTTATGATGTGAGTGCAAGCAGAGTCCTCTACCGTAGAAGGGAAGTTACCTTGTATATATCATATTTGGTACTTTCTAACTGTTTTTTGCAGAATATAACAGATTTTATACCATAATATGTCTCATTGCCTCATAACAATATGGCTGACGAATGAGAACCGAGGGGTAAGAACATGTACCATTCAGAACTACATACAGCGCACTCGGTATATGGTGCATTTTCTTTATTTCTTGATGAAAAAACAATAATTTTATACTATTAAGGGTTGAAGTTTTGGATCACCCTGTATATTTTTTTCTACACAACTACCAAATATACTACCTAAGTGTTGCACACATGATAAAGGGGAAAGAAAATCTATAGATTACAACAAAAAATGTAAAAAATGAAGTTAGTACCTGTTGTTATACTTGAAGCAATTTAACCCTTGCAGGATTGATGAGACCACGTGACACTCATATTAAGTCGAAAAAGTATGTCTTCAAACACTATTTTCTTCAATTTTCTTCAAAACTGTACTATTTGGTATAAATATGTTGTTAGGTAACATCTCAACAATATAACATATGTCATTTTTATATATATTATATTGTTGTGCATTGCACCTAACAACTATATACTAAAGGCTATATCTCCGAAACTTCTGCACATATTTTAACGAAATAAAGCTCAAATTGAAGAGCATTGCCCCCTTTATGATGTGAGTGCAAGCAGAGTCCTCTACCGTAGAAGGGAAGTTACCTTGTATATATCATATTTGGTACTTTCTAACTGTTTTTTGCAGAATATAACAGATTTTATACCATAATATGTCTCATTGCCTCATAACAATATGGCTGACGAATGAGAACCGAGGGGTAAGAACATGTACCATTCAGAACTACATACAGCGCACTCGGTATATGGTGCATTTTCTTTATTTCTTGATGAAAAAACAATAATTTTATACTATTTAGGGTTGAAGTTTTGGATCACCCTGTATATTTTTTCAACACAACTACCAAATATACTACCTAAGTGTTGCACGCATGACGAAGGGGAAAGAAAATCTATAGATTACAACAAAAAATGTAAAAAATGAAGTTAGTACCTGTTGTTATACTTGAAGCCCTTGCAGGATTGATGACACCACCTGACACTCATCTTAAGTCGAAAAAGTATGTCTTCAAACACTATTTTCTTTAATTTTCTTCAAAACTGTACTATTTGGTATAAATATGTTGTTAGGTAACATCTCAACAATATAACATATGTCATTTTTATATATATTATATTGCTGTGCATTGCACCTAACAACTATATACTAAAGGCTATATCTCCGAAACTTCTGCACATATTTTAACGAAATAAAGCTCAAATTGGAGAGCATTGCCCCTTTATGATGTGAGTGCAAGCAGAGTCCTCTACCGTAGAAGAGAAGTTACCTTGTATATATCATATTTGGTACTTTCTAACTGTTTTTTGCAGAATATAACAGATTTTATACCATAATATGTCTCATTGCCTCATAAAAATATGGCTGACGAATGAGAACCGAGGGGTAAGAACATGTACCATTCAGAACTACATACAGCGCACTCGGTATATGGTGCATTTTCTTTATATCTTGATGAAAAAACAATAATTTTATACTATTAAGGGTTGAAGTTTTGCATCACCCTGTATATTTTTTCTACACAACTACCAAATATACTACCTAAGTGTTGCACACATGATGAAGGGGAAAGAAAATCTATAGGTTACAACAAAAAATGTAAAAAATGAAGTTAGTACCTGTTGTTATACTTGAAGCAATTTAACCCTTGCAGGATTGATGAGACCACGTGACACTCATCTTAAGTCGAAAAAGTATGTCTTCAAACATTATTTTCTTCAATTTTCTTCAAAACTGTACTATTTGGTATAAATATGTTGTTAGGTAACATCTCAACAATATAATATATGTCATTTTTATATATATTATATTGTTGGGCATTGCACCTAACTACTATATACTAAAGGCTATATCTCCGAAACTTCTGCACATATTTTAACGAATTAAAGCTCAAATTGAAGAGCATTGCCCCCTTTATGATGTGAGTGCAAGCAGAGTCCTCTACCGTAGAAGGGAAGTTACCTTGTATATATCATATTTGGGGCTTTCTAACTGTTTTTTTTTTCAGAATATAACAGATTTTATCCCATAATATGTCTCATTGCCTCATAACAATATGGCTGACGAATGAGAACCGAGGGGTAAGAACATGTACCATTCAGAACTACATACAGCGCACTCGGTATATGGTGCATTTTCTTTATTTCTTGATGAAAAAACAATAATTTTATAGTATTAAGGGTTGAAATTTTGCATCACCCTGTATATTTTTTCTACACAACTACCAAATATACTACCTAAGTGTTGCACACATGATAAAGGGGAAAGAAAATCTATAGGTTACAACAAAAAATGTAAAAAATTAAGTTAGTACCTGTTGTTATACTTGAAGCAATTTAACCCTTGCAGGATTGATGAGACCACGTGACACTCATCTTAAGTCGAAAAAGTATGTCTTCAAACACTATTTTCTTCAATTTTCTTCAAAACTGTACTATTTGGTATAAATATGTTGTTAGGTAACATCTCAACAATATAATATATGTCATTTTTATATATATTATATTGTTGGGCATTGCACCTAAGTACCATATACTAAAGGCTATATCTCCGAAACTTTTGCACATATTTTAACGAGTTAAAGCTCAAATTGAAGAGCATTGCCCCCTTTATGATGTGAGTGCAAGCAGAGTCCTCTACCGTAGAAGGGAAGTTACCTTGTATATATCATATTTGGTACTTTCTAACTGTTTTTTGCAGAATATAACAGATTTTATACCATAATATGTCTCATTGCCTCATAACAATATGGCTGACGAATGAGAACCGAGGGGTAAGAACATGTACCATTCAGAACTACATACAGCGCACTCGGTATATGGTGCATTTTCTTTATTTCTTGATGAAAAAACAATAATTTTATACTATTAAGGGTTGAAGTTTTGGATCACCCTGTATATTTTTTCAACACAACTACCAAATATACTACCTAAGTGTTGCACACATGACGAAGGGGAAAGAAAATCTATAGATTACAACAAAAAATGTAAAAAATGAAGTTAGTACCTGTTGTTATACTTGAAGCCCTTGCAGGATTGATGAGACCACCTGACACTCATCTTAAGTCGAAAAAGTATGTCTTCAAACACTATTTTCTTTAATTTTCTTCAAAACTGTACTATTTGGTATAAATATGTTGTTAGGTAACATCTCAACAATATAACATATGTCATTTTTATATATATTATATTGTTGTGCATTGCACCTAACAACTATATACTAAAGGCTATATCTCCGAAACTTCTGCACATATTTTAACGAAATAAAGCTCAAATTGGAGAGCATTGCCCCTTTATGATGTGAGTGCAAGCAGAGTCCTCTACCGTAGAAGGGAAGTTACCTTGTATATATCATATTTGGTACTTTCTAACTGTTTTTTGCAGAATATAACAGATTTTATACCATAATATGTCTCATTGCCTCATAACAATATGGCTGACGAATGAGAACCGAGGGGTAAGAACATGTACCATTCAGAACTACATACAGCGCACTCGGTATATGGTGCATTTTCTTTATTTCTTGATGAAAAAACAATAATTTTATACTATTAAGGGTTGAAGTTTTGGATCACCCTGTATATTTTTTCAACACAACTACCAAATATACTACCTAAGTGTTGCACACATGACGAAGGGGAAAGAAAATCTATAGATTACAACAAAAAATGTAAAAAATGAAGTTAGTACCTGTTGTTATACTTGAAGCCCTTGCAGGATTGATGAGACCACCTGACACTCATCTTAAGTCGAAAAAGTATGTCTTCAAACACTATTTTCTTTAATTTTCTTCAAAACTGTACTATTTGGTATAAATATGTTGTTAGGTAACATCTCAACAATATAACATGTCATTTTTATATATATTATATTGTTGTGCATTGCACCTAACAACTATATACTAAAGGCTATATCTCCGAAACTTCTGCACATATTTTAACGAAATAAAGCTCAAATTGGAGAGCATTGCCCCTTTATGATGTGAGTGCAAGCAGAGTCCTCTACCGTAGAAGGGAAGTTACCTTGTATATATCATATTTGGTACTTTCTAACTGTTTTTTGCAGAATATAACAGATTTTATACCATAATATGTCTCATTGCCTCATAAAAATATGGCTGACGAATGAGAACCGAGGGGTAAGAACATGTACCATTCAGAACTACATACAGCGCACTCGGTATATGGTGCATTTTCTTTATATCTTGATGAAAAAACAATAATTTTATACTATTAAGGGTTGAAGTTTTGCATCACCCTGTATATTTTTTCTACACAACTACCAAATATACTACCTAAGTGTTGCACACATGATGAAGGGGAAAGAAAATCTATAGGTTACAACAAAAAATGTAAAAAATTAAGTTAGTACCTGTTGTTATACTTGAAGCAATTTAACCCTTGCAGGATTGATGAGACCACGTGACACTCATCTTAAGTCGAAAAAGTATGTCTTCAAACATTATTTTCTTCAATTTTCTTCAAAACTGTACTATTTGGTATAAATATGTTGTTAGGTAACATCTCAACAATATAATATATGTCATTTTTATATATATTATATTGTTGGGCATTGCACCTAACTACTATATACTAAAGGCTATATCTCCGAAACTTCTGCACATATTTTAACGAATTAAAGCTCAAATTGAAGAGAATTGCCCCCTTTATGATGTGAGTGCAAGCAGAGTCTTCTACCGTAGAAGGGAAGTTACCTTGTATATATCATATTTGGGGCTTTCTAACTGTTTTTTTTTTCAGAATATAACAGATTTTATCCCATAATATGTCTCATTGCCTCATAACAATATGGCTGACGAATGACAACCGAGGGGTAAGAACATGTACCATTCAGAACTACATACAGCGCACTCGGTATATGGTGCATTTTCTTTATTTCTTGATGAAAAAACAATAATTTTATAGTATTAAGGGTTGAAGTTTTGGATCACCCTGTATATTTTTTCTACACAACTACCAAATATACTACCTAAGTGTTGCACACGTGATAAAGGGGAAAGAAAATCTATAGATTACAACAAAAAATGTAAAAAATGAAGTTAATACCTGTTGTTATACTTGAAGCAATTTAACCCTTGCAGGATTGATGAGACCACGTGACACTCATATTGAGTCGAAAAAGTATGTCTTCAAACACTATTTTCTTCAATTTTCTTCAAAACTGTACTATTTGGTATAAATATGTTGTTAGGTAACATCTCAACAATATAACATATGTCATTTTTATATATATTATATTGTTGTGCATTGCACCTAACAACTATATACTAAAGGCTATATCTCCGAAACTTCTGCACATATTTTAACGAAATAAAGCTCAAATTGAAGAGCATTGCCCCCTTTATGATGTGAGTGCAAGCAGAGTCCTCTACCGTAGAAGGGAAGTTACCTTGTATATATCATATTTGGTACTTTCTAACTGTTTTTTGCAGAATATAACAGATTTTATACCATAATATGTCTCATTGCCTCATAACAATATGGCTGACGAATGAGAACCGAGGGGTAAGAACATGTACCATTCAGAACTACATACAGCGCACTTGGTATATGGTGCATTTTCTTTATTTCTTGATGAAAAAACAATAATTTTATACTATTAAGGGTTGAAGTTTTGGATCACCCTGTATATTTTTTCAACACAACTACCAAATATACTACCTAAGTGTTGCACACATGATGAAGGGGAAAGAAAATCTATAGGTTACAACAAAAAATGTAAAAAATTAAGTTAGTACCTGTTGTTATACTTGAAGCAATTTAACCCTTGCAGGATTGATGAGACCACGTGACACTCATCTTAAGTCGAAAAAGTATGTCTTCAAACACTATTTTCTTCAATTTTCTTCAAAACTGTACTATTTGGTATAAATATGTTGTTAGGTAACATCTCAACAATATAATATATGTCATTTTTATATATATTATATTGTTGGGCATTGCACCTAACTACCATATACTAAAGGCTATATCTCCGAAACTTCTGCACATATTTTAACGAGTTAAAGCTCAAATTGAAGAGCATTGCCCCCTTTATGATGTGAGTGCAAGCAGAGCCCTCTACCGTAGAAGGGAAGTTACCTTGTATATATCATATTTGGTACTTTCTAACTGTTTTTTGCAGAATATAACAGATTTTATACCATAATATGTCTCATTGCCTCATAACAATATGGCTGACGAATGAGAACCGAGGGGTAAGAACATGTACCATTCAGAACTACATACAGCGCACTCGGTATATGGTGCATTTTCTTTATTTCTTGATGAAAAAACAATAATTTTATACTATTAAGGGTTGAAGTTTTGGATCACCCTGTATATTTTTTCAACACAACTACCAAATATACTACCTAAGTGTTGCACACATGACGAAGGGGAAAGAAAATCTATAGATTACAACAGAAAATGTAAAAAATGAAGTTAGTACCTGTTGTTATACTTGAAGCCCTTGCAGGATTGATGAGACCACCTGACACTCATCTTAAGTCGAAAAAGTATGTCTTCAAACTCTATTTTCTTTAATTTTCTTCAAAACTGTACTATTTGGTATAAATATGTTGTTAGGTAACATCTCAACAATATAACATATGTCATTTTTATATATATTATATTGTTGTGCATTGCACCTAACAACTATATACTAAAGGCTATATCTCCGAAACTTCTGCACATATTTTAACGAAATAAAGCTCAAATTGGAGAGCATTGCCCCTTTATGATGTGAGTGCAAGCAGAGTCCTCTACCGTAGAAGGGAAGTTACCTTGTATATATCATATTTGGTACTTTCTAACTGTTTTTTGCAGAATATAACAGATTTTATACCATAATATGTCTCATTGCCTCATAAAAATATGGCTGACGAATGAGAACCGAGGGGTAAGAACATGTACCATTCAGAACTACATACAGCGCACTCGGTATATGGTGCATTTTCTTTATATCTTGATGAAAAAACAATAATTTTATACTATTAAGGGTTGAAGTTTTGCATCACCCTGTATATTTTTTCTACACAACTACCAAATATACTACCTAAGTGTTGCACACATGATGAAGGGGAAAGAAAATCTATAGGTTACAACAAAAAATGTAAAAAATTAAGTTAGTACCTGTTGTTATACTTGAAGCAATTTAACCCTTGCAGGATTGATGAGACCACGTGACACTCATCTTAAGTCGAAAAAGTATGTCTTCAAACATTATTTTCTTCAATTTTCTTCAAAACTGTACTATTTGGTATAAATATGTTGTTAGGTAACATCTCAACAATATAATATATGTCATTTTTATATATATTATATTGTTGGGCATTGCACCTAACTACTATATACTAAAGGCTATATCTCCGAAACTTCTGCACATATTTTAACGAATTAAAGCTCAAATTGAAGAGCATTGCCCCCTTTATGATGTGAGTGCAAGCAGAGTCCTCTACCGTAGAAGGGAAGTTACCTTGTATATATCATATTTGGGGCTTTCTAACTGTTTTTTTTTTCAGAATATAACAGATTTTATCCCATAATATGTCTCATTGCCTCATAACAATATGGCTGACGAATGAGAACCGAGGGGTAAGAACATGTACCATTCAGAACTACATACAGCGCACTCGGTATATGGTGCATTTTCTTTATTTCTTGATGAAAAAACAATAATTTTATAGTATTAAGGGTTGAAATTTTGCATCACCCTGTATATTTTTTCTACACAACTACCAAATATACTACCTAAGTGTTGCACACATGATAAAGGGGAAAGAAAATCTATAGGTTACAACAAAAAATGTAAAAAATTAAGTTAGTACCTGTTGTTATACTTGAAGCAATTTAACCCTTGCAGGATTGATGAGACCACGTGACACTCATCTTAAGTCGAAAAAGTATGTCTTCAAACACTATTTTCTTCAATTTTCTTCAAAACTGTACTATTTGGTATAAATATGTTGTTAGGTAACATCTCAACAATATAATATATGTCATTTTTATATATATTATATTGTTGGGCATTGCACCTAAGTACCATATACTAAAGGCTATATCTCCGAAACTTTTGCACATATTTTAACGAGTTAAAGCTCAAATTGAAGAGCATTGCCCCCTTTATGATGTGAGTGCAAGCAGAGTCCTCTACCGTAGAAGGGAAGTTACCTTGTATATATCATATTTGGTACTTTCTAACTGTTTTTTGCAGAATATAACAGATTTTATACCATAATATGTCTCATTGCCTCATAACAATATGGCTGACGAATGAGAACCGAGGGGTAAGAACATGTACCATTCAGAACTACATACAGCGCACTCGGTATATGGTGCATTTTCTTTATTTCTTGATGAAAAAACAATAATTTTATACTATTAAGGGTTGAAGTTTTGGATCACCCTGTATATTTTTTCAACACAACTACCAAATATACTACCTAAGTGTTGCACACATGACGAAGGGGAAAGAAAATCTATAGATTACAACAAAAAATGTAAAAAATGAAGTTAGTACCTGTTGTTATACTTGAAGCCCTTGCAGGATTGATGAGACCACCTGACACTCATCTTAAGTCGAAAAAGTATGTCTTCAAACACTATTTTCTTTAATTTTCTTCAAAACTGTACTATTTGGTATAAATATGTTGTTAGGTAACATCTCAACAATATAACATATGTCATTTTTATATATATTATATTGTTGTGCATTGCACCTAACAACTATATACTAAAGGCTATATCTCCGAAACTTCTGCACATATTTTAACGAAATAAAGCTCAAATTGGAGAGCATTGCCCCTTTATGATGTGAGTGCAAGCAGAGTCCTCTACCGTAGAAGGGAAGTTACCTTGTATATATCATATTTGGTACTTTCTAACTGTTTTTTGCAGAATATAACAGATTTTATACCATAATATGTCTCATTGCCTCATAACAATATGGCTGACGAATGAGAACCGAGGGGTAAGAACATGTACCATTCAGAACTACATACAGCGCACTCGGTATATGGTGCATTTTCTTTATTTCTTGATGAAAAAACAATAATTTTATACTATTAAGGGTTGAAGTTTTGGATCACCCTGTATATTTTTTCAACACAACTACCAAATATACTACCTAAGTGTTGCACACATGACGAAGGGGAAAGAAAATCTATAGATTACAACAAAAAATGTAAAAAATGAAGTTAGTACCTGTTGTTATACTTGAAGCCCTTGCAGGATTGATGAGACCACCTGACACTCATCTTAAGTCGAAAAAGTATGTCTTCAAACACTATTTTCTTTAATTTTCTTCAAAACTGTACTATTTGGTATAAATATGTTGTTAGGTAACATCTCAACAATATAACATGTCATTTTTATATATATTATATTGTTGTGCATTGCACCTAACAACTATATACTAAAGGCTATATCTCCGAAACTTCTGCACATATTTTAACGAAATAAAGCTCAAATTGGAGAGCATTGCCCCTTTATGATGTGAGTGCAAGCAGAGTCCTCTACCGTAGAAGGGAAGTTACCTTGTATATATCATATTTGGTACTTTCTAACTGTTTTTTGCAGAATATAACAGATTTTATACCATAATATGTCTCATTGCCTCATAAAAATATGGCTGACGAATGAGAACCGAGGGGTAAGAACATGTACCATTCAGAACTACATACAGCGCACTCGGTATATGGTGCATTTTCTTTATATCTTGATGAAAAAACAATAATTTTATACTATTAAGGGTTGAAGTTTTGCATCACCCTGTATATTTTTTCTACACAACTACCAAATATACTACCTAAGTGTTGCACACATGATGAAGGGGAAAGAAAATCTATAGGTTACAACAAAAAATGTAAAAAATTAAGTTAGTACCTGTTGTTATACTTGAAGCAATTTAACCCTTGCAGGATTGATGAGACCACGTGACACTCATCTTAAGTCGAAAAAGTATGTCTTCAAACATTATTTTCTTCAATTTTCTTCAAAACTGTACTATTTGGTATAAATATGTTGTTAGGTAACATCTCAACAATATAATATATGTCATTTTTATATATATTATATTGTTGGGCATTGCACCTAACTACTATATACTAAAGGCTATATCTCCGAAACTTCTGCACATATTTTAACGAATTAAAGCTCAAATTGAAGAGAATTGCCCCCTTTATGATGTGAGTGCAAGCAGAGTCTTCTACCGTAGAAGGGAAGTTACCTTGTATATATCATATTTGGGGCTTTCTAACTGTTTTTTTTTTCAGAATATAACAGATTTTATCCCATAATATGTCTCATTGCCTCATAACAATATGGCTGACGAATGACAACCGAGGGGTAAGAACATGTACCATTCAGAACTACATACAGCGCACTCGGTATATGGTGCATTTTCTTTATTTCTTGATGAAAAAACAATAATTTTATAGTATTAAGGGTTGAAGTTTTGGATCACCCTGTATATTTTTTCTACACAACTACCAAATATACTACCTAAGTGTTGCACACGTGATAAAGGGGAAAGAAAATCTATAGATTACAACAAAAAATGTAAAAAATGAAGTTAATACCTGTTGTTATACTTGAAGCAATTTAACCCTTGCAGGATTGATGAGACCACGTGACACTCATATTGAGTCGAAAAAGTATGTCTTCAAACACTATTTTCTTCAATTTTCTTCAAAACTGTACTATTTGGTATAAATATGTTGTTAGGTAACATCTCAACAATATAACATATGTCATTTTTATATATATTATATTGTTGTGCATTGCACCTAACAACTATATACTAAAGGCTATATCTCCGAAACTTCTGCACATATTTTAACGAAATAAAGCTCAAATTGAAGAGCATTGCCCCCTTTATGATGTGAGTGCAAGCAGAGTCCTCTACCGTAGAAGGGAAGTTACCTTGTATATATCATATTTGGTACTTTCTAACTGTTTTTTGCAGAATATAACAGATTTTATACCATAATATGTCTCATTGCCTCATAACAATATGGCTGACGAATGAGAACCGAGGGGTAAGAACATGTACCATTCAGAACTACATACAGCGCACTTGGTATATGGTGCATTTTCTTTATTTCTTGATGAAAAAACAATAATTTTATACTATTAAGGGTTGAAGTTTTGGATCACCCTGTATATTTTTTCAACACAACTACCAAATATACTACCTAAGTGTTGCACACATGATGAAGGGGAAAGAAAATCTATAGGTTACAACAAAAAATGTAAAAAATTAAGTTAGTACCTGTTGTTATACTTGAAGCAATTTAACCCTTGCAGGATTGATGAGACCACGTGACACTCATCTTAAGTCGAAAAAGTATGTCTTCAAACACTATTTTCTTCAATTTTCTTCAAAACTGTACTATTTGGTATAAATATGTTGTTAGGTAACATCTCAACAATATAATATATGTCATTTTTATATATATTATATTGTTGGGCATTGCACCTAACTACCATATACTAAAGGCTATATCTCCGAAACTTCTGCACATATTTTAACGAGTTAAAGCTCAAATTGAAGAGCATTGCCCCCTTTATGATGTGAGTGCAAGCAGAGCCCTCTACCGTAGAAGGGAAGTTACCTTGTATATATCATATTTGGTACTTTCTAACTGTTTTTTGCAGAATATAACAGATTTTATACCATAATATGTCTCATTGCCTCATAACAATATGGCTGACGAATGAGAACCGAGGGGTAAGAACATGTACCATTCAGAACTACATACAGCGCACTCGGTATATGGTGCATTTTCTTTATTTCTTGATGAAAAAACAATAATTTTATACTATTAAGGGTTGAAGTTTTGGATCACCCTGTATATTTTTTCAACACAACTACCAAATATACTACCTAAGTGTTGCACACATGACGAAGGGGAAAGAAAATCTATAGATTACAACAGAAAATGTAAAAAATGAAGTTAGTACCTGTTGTTATACTTGAAGCCCTTGCAGGATTGATGAGACCACCTGACACTCATCTTAAGTCGAAAAAGTATGTCTTCAAACACTATTTTCTTTAATTTTCTTCAAAACTGTACTATTTGGTATAAATATGTTGTTAGGTAACATCTCAACAATATAACATATGTCATTTTTATATATATTATATTGTTGTGCATTGCACCTAACAACTATATACTAAAGGCTATATCTCCGAAACTTCTGCACATATTTTAACGAAATAAAGCTCAAATTGGAGAGCATTGCCCCTTTATGATGTGAGTGCAAGCAGAGTCCTCTACCGTAGAAGGGAAGTTACCTTGTATATATCATATTTGGTACTTTCTAACTGTTTTTTGCAGAATATAACAGATTTTATACCATAATATGTCTCATTGCCTCATAACAATATGGCTGACGAATGAGAACCGAGGGGTAAGAACATGTACCATTCAGAACTACATACAGCGCACTCGGTATATGGTGCATTTTCTTTATTTCTTGATGAAAAAACAATAATTTTATACTATTAAGGGTTGAAGTTTTGGATCACCCTGTATATTTTTTCTACACAACTACCAAATATACTACCTAAGTGTTGCACACATGATAAAGGGGAAAGAAAATCTATAGATTACAACAAAAAATGTAAAAAATGAAGTTAGTACCTGTTGTTATACTTGAAGCAATTTAACCCTTGCAGGATTGATGAGACCACGTGACACTCATCTTAAGTCGAAAAAGTATGTCTTCAAACACTATTTTCTTCAATTTTCTTCAAAACTGTACTATTTGGTATAAATATGTTGTTAGGTAACATCTCAACAATATAATATATGTCATTTTTATATATATTATATTGTTGGGCATTGCACCTAACTACTATATACTAAAGGCTATATCTCCGAAACTTCTGCACATATTTTAACGAATTAAAGCTCAAATTGAAGAGCATTGCCCCCTTTATGATGTGAGTGCAAGCAGAGTCCTCTACCGTAGAAGGGAAGTTACCTTGTATATATCATATTTGGTACTTTCTAACTGTTTTTTGCAGAATATAACAGATTTTATACCATAATATGTCTCATTGCCTCATAACAATATGGCTGACGAATGAGAACCGAGGGGTAAGAACATGTACCATTCAGAACTACATACAGCGCACTCGGTATATGGTGCATTTTCTTTATTTCTTGATGAAAAAACAATAATTTTATACTATTAAGGGTTGAAGTTTTGGATCACCCTGTATATTTTTTCAACACAACTACCAAATATACTACCTAAGTGTTGCACACATGATAAAGGGGAAAGAAAATCTATAGATTACAACAAAAAATGTAAAAAATGAAGTTAGTACCTGTTGTTATACTTGAAGCAATTTAACCCTTGCAGGATTGATGAGACCACGTGACACTCATATTAAGTCGAAAAAGTATGTCTTCAAACACTATTTTCTTCAATTTTCTTCAAAACTGTACTATTTGGTATAAATATGTTGTTAGGTAACATCTCAACAATATAACATATGTCATTTTTATATATATTATATTGTTGTGCATTGCACCTAACAACTATATACTAAAGGCTATATCTCCGAAACTTCTGCACATATTTTAACGAGTTAAAGCTCAAATTGAAGAGCATTGCCCCCTTTATGATGTGAGTGCAAGCAGAGTCCTCTACCGTAGAAGGGAAGTTACCTTGTATATATCATATTTGGTACTTTCTAACTGTTTTTTGCAGAATATAACAGATTTTATACCATAATATGTCTCATTGCCTCATAACAATATGGCTGACGAATGGGAACCGAGGGGTAAGAACATGTACCATTCAGAACTACATACAGCGCACTCGGTATATGGTGCATTTTCTTTATTTCTTGATGAAAAAACAATAATTTTATACTATTAAGGGTTGAAGTTTTGGATCACCCTGTATATTTTTTCAACACAACTACCAAATATACTACCTAAGTGTTGCACACATGACGAAGGGGAAAGAAAATCTATAGATTACAACAGAAAATGTAAAAAATGAAGTTAGTACCTGTTGTTATACTTGAAGCCCTTGCAGGATTGATGAGACCACCTGACACTCATCTTAAGTCGAAAAAGTATGTCTTCAAACACTATTTTCTTTAATTTTCTTCAAAACTGTACTATTTGGTATAAATATGTTGTTAGGTAACATCTCAACAATATAACATATGTCATTTTTATATATATTATATTGTTGTGCATTGCACCTAACAACTATATACTAAAGGCTATATCTCCGAAACTTCTGCACATATTTTAACGAAATAAAGCTCAAATTGGAGAGCATTGCCCCTTTATGATGTGAGTGCAAGCAGAGTCCTCTACCGTAGAAGGGAAGTTACCTTGTATATATCATATTTGGGGCTATCTAACTGTTTTTTGCAGAATATAACAGATTTTATACCATAATATGTCTCATTGCCTCATAACAATGTGGCTGACGAATGAGAACCGAGGGGTAAGAACATGTACCATTCAGAACTACATACAGCGCACTCGGTATATGGTGCATTTTCTTTATTTCTTGATGAAAAAACAATAATTTTATACTATTAAGGGTTGAAGTTTTGGATCACCCTGTATATTTTTTCTACACAACTACCAAATATACTACCTAAGTGTTGCACACATGATAAAGGGGAAAGAAAATCTATAGATTACAACAAAAAATGTAAAAAATGAAGTTAGTACCTGTTGTTATACTTGAAGCAATTTAACCCTTGCAGGATTGATGAGACCACGTGACACTCATCTTAAGTCGAAAAAGTATGTCTTCAAACACTATTTTCTTCAATTTTCTTCAAAACTGTACTATTTGGTATAAATATGTTGTTAGGTAACATCTCAACAATATAATATATGTCATTTTTATATATATTATATTGTTGGGCATTGCACCTAACTACTATATACTAAAGGCTATATCTCCGAAACTTCTGCACATATTTTAACGAATTAAAGCTCAAATTGAAGAGCATTGCCCCCTTTATGATGTGAGTGCAAGCAGAGTCCTCTACCGTAGAAGGGAAGTTACCTTGTATATATCATATTTGGTACTTTCTAACTGTTTTTTGCAGAATATAACAGATTTTATACCATAATATGTCTCATTGCCTCATAACAATATGGCTGACGAATGAGAACCGAGGGGTAAGAACATGTACCATTCAGAACTACATACAGCGCACTCGGTATATGGTGCATTTTCTTTATTTCTTGATGAAAAAACAATAATTTTATACTATTAAGGGTTGAAGTTTTGGATCACCCTGTATATTTTTTCAACACAACTACCAAATATACTACCTAAGTGTTGCACACATGATAAAGGGGAAAGAAAATCTATAGATTACAACAAAAAATGTAAAAAATGAAGTTAGTACCTGTTGTTATACTTGAAGCAATTTAACCCTTGCAGGATTGATGAGACCACGTGACACTCATATTAAGTCGAAAAAGTATGTCTTCAAACACTATTTTCTTCAATTTTCTTCAAAACTGTACTATTTGGTATAAATATGTTGTTAGGTAACATCTCAACAATATAACATATGTCATTTTTATATATATTATATTGTTGTGCATTGCACCTAACAACTATATACTAAAGGCTATATCTCCGAAACATCTGCACATATTTTAACGAAATAAAGCTCAAATTGAAGAGCATTGCCCCCTTTATGATGTGAGTGCAAGCAGAGTCCTCTACCGTAGAAGGGAAGTTACCTTGTATATATCATATTTGGTACTTTCTAACTGTTTTTTGCAGAATATAACAGATTTTATACCATAATATGTCTCATTGCCTCATAACAATATGGCTGACGAATGAGAACCGAGGGGTAAGAACATGTACCATTCAGAACTACATACAGCGCACTCGGTATATGGTGCATTTTCTTTATTTCTTGATGAAAAACAATAATTTTATACTATTAAGGGTTGAAGTTTTGGATCACCCTGTATATTTTTTCAACACAACTACCAAATATACTACCTAAGTGTTGCACACATGACGAAGGGGAAAGAAAATCTATAGATTACAACAAAAAATGTAAAAAATGAAGTTAGTACCTGTTGTTATACTTGAAGCCCTTGCAGGATTGATGAGACCACCTGACACTCATCTTAAGTCGAAAAAGTATGTCTTCAAACACTATTTTCTTTAATTTTCTTCAAAACTGTACTATTTGGTATAAATATGTTGTTAGGTAACATCTCAACAATATAACATATGTCATTTTTATATATATTATATTGTTGTGCATTGCACCTAACAACTATATACTAAAGGCTATATCTCCGAAACTTCTGCACATATTTTAACGAAATAAAGCTCAAATTGGAGAGCATTGCCCCTTTATGATGTGAGTGCAAGCAGAGTCCTCTACCGTAGAAGGGAAGTTACCTTGTATATATCATATTTGGTACTTTCTAACTGTTTTTTGCAGAATATAACAGATTTTATACCATAATATGTCTCATTGCCTCATAACAATATGGCTGACGAATGAGAACCGAGGGGTGAGAACATGTACCATTCAGAACTACATACAGCGCACTCGGTATATGGTGCATTTTCTTTATTTCTTGATGAAAAAACAATAATTTTATACTATTAAGGGTTGAAATTTTGCATCACCCTGTATATTTTTTCTACACAACTAAGAAATATACTACCTAAGTGTTGCACACATGATAAAGGGGAAAGAAAATCTATAGATTACAACAAAAAATGTAAAAAATGAAGTTAATACCTGTTGTTATACTTGAAGCAATTTAACCCTTGCAGGATTGATGAGACCACGTGACACTCATATTGAGTCGAAAAAGTATGTCTTCAAACACTATTTTCTTCAATTTTCTTCAAAACTGTACTATTTGGTATAAATATGTTGTTAGGTAACATCTCAACAATATAACATATGTCATTTTTATATATATTATATTGTTGTGCATTGCACCTAACAACTATATACTAAAGGCTATATCTCCGAAACTTCTGCACATATTTTAACGAAATAAAGCTCAAATTGAAGAGCATTGCCCCCTTTATGATGTGAGTGCAAGCAGAGTCCTCTACCGTAGAAGGGAAGTTACCTTGTATATATCATATTTGGTACTTTCTAACTGTTTTTTGCAGAATATAACAGATTTTATACCATAATATGTCTCATTGCCTCATAACAATATGGCTGACGAATGAGAACCGAGGGGTAAGAACATGTACCATTCAGAACTACATACAGCGCACTCGGTATATGGTGCATTTTCTTTATTTCTTGATGAAAAAACAATAATTTTATACTATTAAGGGTTGAAGTTTTGGATCACCCTGTATATTTTTTCAACACAACTACCAAATATACTACCTAAGTGTTGCACACATGATGAAGGGGAAAGAAAATCTATAGGTTACAACAAAAAATGTAAAAAATTAAGTTAGTACCTGTTGTTATACTTGAAGCAATTTAACCCTTGCAGGATTGATGAGACCACGTGACACTCATCTTAAGTCGAAAAAGTATGTCTTCAAACACTATTTTCTTCAATTTTCTTCAAAACTGTACTATTTGGTATAAATATGTTGTTAGGTAACATCTCAACAATATAATATATGTCATTTTTATATATATTATATTGTTGGGCATTGCACCTAACTACCATATACTAAAGGCTATATCTCCGAAACTTCTGCACATATTTTAACGAGTTAAAGCTCAAATTGAAGAGCATTGCCCCCTTTATGATGTGAGTGCAAGCAGAGTCCTCTACCGTAGAAGGGAAGTTACCTTGTATATATCATATTTGGTACTTTCTAACTGTTTTTTGCAGAATATAACAGATTTTATACCATAATATGTCTCATTGCCTCATAACAATATGGCTGACGAATGAGAACCGAGGGGTAAGAACATGTACCATTCAGAACTACATACAGCGCACTCGGTATATGGTGCATTTTCTTTATTTCTTGATGAAAAAACAATAATTTTATACTATTAAGGGTTGAAGTTTTGGATCACCCTGTATATTTTTTCAACACAACTACCAAATATACTACCTAAGTGTTGCACACATGACGAAGGGGAAAGAAAATCTATAGATTACAACAGAAAATGTAAAAAATGAAGTTAGTACCTGTTGTTATACTTGAAGCCCTTGCAGGATTGATGAGACCACCTGACACTCATCTTAAGTCGAAAAAGTATGTCTTCAAACACTATTTTCTTTAATTTTCTTCAAAACTGTACTATTTGGTATAAATATGTTGTTAGGTAACATCTCAACAATATAACATATGTCATTTTTATATATATTATATTGTTGTGCATTGCACCTAACAACTATATACTAAAGGCTATATCTCCGAAACTTCTGCACATATTTTAACGAAATAAAGCTCAAATTGGAGAGCATTGCCCCTTTATGATGTGAGTGCAAGCAGAGTCCTCTACCGTAGAAGGGAAGTTACCTTGTATATATCATATTTGGTACTTTCTAACTGTTTTTTGCAGAATATAACAGATTTTATACCATAATATGTCTCATTGCCTCATAACAATATGGCTGACGAATGAGAACCGAGGGGTAAGAACATGTACCATTCAGAACTACATACAGCGCACTCGGTATATGGTGCATTTTCTTTATTTCTTGATGAAAAAACAATAATTTTATACTATTAAGGGTTGAAGTTTTGGATCACCCTGTATATTTTTTCTACACAACTACCAAATATACTACCTAAGTGTTGCACACATGATAAAGGGGAAAGAAAATCTATAGATTACAACAAAAAATGTAAAAAATGAAGTTAGTACCTGTTGTTATACTTGAAGCAATTTAACCCTTGCAGGATTGATGAGACCACGTGACACTCATCTTAAGTCGAAAAAGTATGTCTTCAAACACTATTTTCTTCAATTTTCTTCAAAACTGTACTATTTGGTATAAATATGTTGTTAGGTAACATCTCAACAATATAATATATGTCATTTTTATATATATTATATTGTTGGGCATTGCACCTAACTACTATATACTAAAGGCTATATCTCCGAAACTTCTGCACATATTTTAACGAATTAAAGCTCAAATTGAAGAGCATTGCCCCCTTTATGATGTGAGTGCAAGCAGAGTCCTCTACCGTAGAAGGGAAGTTACCTTGTATATATCATATTTAGTACTTTCTAACTGTTTTTTGCAGAATATAACAGATTTTATACCATAATATGTCTCATTGCCTCATAACAATATGGCTGACGAATGAGAACCGAGGGGTAAGAACATGTACCATTCAGAACTACATACAGCGCACTCGGTATATGGTGCATTTTCTTTATTTCTTGATGAAAAAACAATAATTTTATACTATTAAGGGTTGAAGTTTTGGATCACCCTGTATATTTTTTCAACACAACTACCAAATATACTACCTAAGTGTTGCACACATGATGAAGGGGAAAGAAAATCTATAGGTTACAACAAAAAATGTAAAAAATTAAGTTAGTACCTGTTGTTATACTTGAAGCCCTTGCAGGATTGATGAGACCACCTGACACTCATCTTAAGTCGAAAAAGTATGTCTTCAAACACTATTTTCTTTAATTTTCTTCAAAACTGTACTATTTGGTATAAATATGTTGTTAGGTAACATCTCAACAATATAACATATGTCATTTTTATATATATTATATTGTTGTGCATTGCACCTAACAACTATATACTAAAGGCTATATCTCCGAAACTTCTGCACATATTTTAACGAGTTAAAGCTCAAATTGAAGAGCATTGCCCCCTTTATGATGTGAGTGCAAGCAGAGTCCTCTACCGTAGAAGGGAAGTTACCTTGTATATATCATATTTGGTACTTTCTAACTGTTTTTTGCAGAATATAACAGATTTTATACCATAATATGTCTCATTGCCTCATAACAATATGGCTGACGAATGGGAACCGAGGGGTAAGAACATGTACCATTCAGAACTACATACAGCGCACTCGGTATATGGTGCATTTTCTTTATTTCTTGATGAAAAAACAATAATTTTATACTATTAAGGGTTGAAGTTTTGGATCACCCTGTATATTTTTTCAACACAACTACCAAATATACTACCTAAGTGTTGCACACATGACGAAGGGGAAAGAAAATCTATAGATTACAACAGAAAATGTAAAAAATGAAGTTAGTACCTGTTGTTATACTTGAAGCCCTTGCAGGATTGATGAGACCACCTGACACTCATCTTAAGTCGAAAAAGTATGTCTTCAAACACTATTTTCTTTAATTTTCTTCAAAACTGTACTATTTGGTATAAATATGTTGTTAGGTAACATCTCAACAATATAACATATGTCATTTTTATATATATTATATTGTTGTGCATTGCACCTAACAACTATATACTAAAGGCTATATCTCCGAAACTTCTGCACATATTTTAACGAAATAAAGCTCAAATTGGAGAGCATTGCCCCTTTATGATGTGAGTGCAAGCAGAGTCCTCTACCGTAGAAGGGAAGTTACCTTGTATATATCATATTTGGTACTTTCTAACTGTTTTTTGCAGAATATAACAGATTTTATACCATAATATGTCTCATTGCCTCATAACAATATGGCTGACGAATGAGAACCGAGGGGTAAGAACATGTACCATTCAGAACTACATACAGCGCACTCGGTATATGGTGCATTTTCTTTATTTCTTGATGAAAAAACAATAATTTTATACTATTAAGGGTTGAAGTTTTGGATCACCCTGTATATTTTTTCTACACAACTACCAAATATACTACCTAAGTGTTGCATACATGATAAAGGGGAAAGAAAATCTATAGATTACAACAAAAAATGTAAAAAATGAAGTTAGTACCTGTTGTTATACTTGAAGCAATTTAACCCTTGCAGGATTGACGAGACCACGTGACACTCATCTTAAGTCGAAAAAGTATGTCTTCAAACACTATTTTCTTCAATTTTCTTCAAAACTGTACTATTTGGTATAAATATGTTGTTAGGTAACATCTCAACAATATAATATATGTCATTTTTATATATATTATATTGTTGGGCATTGCACCTAACTACTATATACTAAAGGCTATATCTCCGAAACTTCTGCACATATTTTAACGAATTAAAGCTCAAATTGAAGAGCATTGCCCCCTTTATGATGTGAGTGCAAGCAGAGTCCTCTACCGTAGAAGGGAAGTTACCTTGTATATATCATATTTGGTACTTTCTAACTGTTTTTTGCAGAATATAACAGATTTTATACCATAATATGTCTCATTGCCTCATAACAATATGGCTGACGAATGAGAACCGAGGGGTAAGAACATGTACCATTCAGAACTACATACAGCGCACTCGGTATATGGTGCATTTTCTTTATTTCTTGATGAAAAAACAATAATTTTATACTATTAAGGGTTGAAGTTTTGGATCACCCTGTATATTTTTTCAAGACAACTACCAAATATACTACCTAAGTGTTGCACACATGATAAAGGGGAAAGAAAATCTATAGATTACAACAAAAAATGTAAAAAATGAAGTTAGTACCTGTTGTTATACTTGAAGCAATTTAACCCTTGCAGGATTGATGAGACCACGTGACACTCATATTAAGTCGAAAAAGTATGTCTTCAAACACTATTTTCTTCAATTTTCTTCAAAACTGTACTATTTGGTATAAATATGTTGTTAGGTAACATCTCAACAATATAACATATGTCATTTTTATATATATTATATTGTTGTGCATTGCACCTAACAACTATATACTAAAGGCTATATCTCCGAAACTTCTGCACATATTTTAACGAAATAAAGCTCAAATTGAAGAGCATTGCCCCCTTTATGATGTGAGTGCAAGCAGAGTCCTCTACCGTAGAAGGGAAGTTACCTTGTATATATCATATTTGGTACTTTCTAACTGTTTTTTGCAGAATATAACAGATTTTATACCATAATATGTCTCATTGCCTCATAACAATATGGCTGACGAATGAGAACCGAGGGGTAAGAACATGTACCATTCAGAACTACATACAGCGCACTCGGTATATGGTGCATTTTCTTTATTTCTTGATGAAAAACAATAATTTTATACTATTAAGGGTTGAAGTTTTGGATCACCCTGTATATTTTTTCAACACAACTACCAAATATACTACCTAAGTGTTGCACACATGACGAAGGGGAAAGAAAATCTATAGATTACAACAAAAAATGTAAAAAATGAAGTTAGTACCTGTTGTTATACTTGAAGCCCTTGCAGGATTGATGAGACCACCTGACACTCATCTTAAGTCGAAAAAGTATGTCTTCAAACACTATTTTCTTTAATTTTCTTCAAAACTGTACTATTTGGTATAAATATGTTGTTAGGTAACATCTCAACAATATAACATATGTCATTTTTATATATATTATATTGTTGTGCATTGCACCTAACAACTATATACTAAAGGCTATATCTCCGAAACTTCTGCACATATTTTAACGAAATAAAGCTCAAATTGGAGAGCATTGCCCCTTTATGATGTGAGTGCAAGCAGAGTCCTCTACCGTAGAAGGGAAGTTACCTTGTATATATCATATTTGGTACTTTCTAACTGTTTTTTGCAGAATATAACAGATTTTATACCATAATATGTCTCATTGCCTCATAACAATATGGCTGACGAATGAGAACCGAGGGGTGAGAACATGTACCATTCAGAACTACATACAGCGCACTCGGTATATGGTGCATTTTCTTTATTTCTTGATGAAAAAACAATAATTTTATACTATTAAGGGTTGAAATTTTGCATCACCCTGTATATTTTTTCTACACAACTAAGAAATATACTACCTAAGTGTTGCACACATGATAAAGGGGAAAGAAAATCTATAGATTACAACAAAAAATGTAAAAAATGAAGTTAATACCTGTTGTTATACTTGAAGCAATTTAACCCTTGCAGGATTGATGAGACCACGTGACACTCATATTAAGTCGAAAAAGTATGTCTTCAAACACTATTTTCTTCAATTTTCTTCAAAACTGTACTATTTGGTATAAATATGTTGTTAGGTAACATCTCAACAATATAACATATGTCATTTTTATATATATTATATTGTTGTGCATTGCACCTAACAACTATATACTAAAGGCTATATCTCCGAAACTTCTGCACATATTTTAACGAAATAAAGCTCAAATTGGAGAGCATTGCCCCTTTATGATGTGAGTGCAAGCAGAGTCCTCTACCGTAGAAGGGAAGTTACCTTGTATATATCATATTTAGTACTTTCTAACTGTTTTTTGCAGAATATAACAGATTTTATACCATAATATGTCTCATTGCCTCATAACAATATGGCTGACGAATGAGAACCGAGGGGTAAGAACATGTACCATTCAGAACTACATACAGCGCACTCGGTATATGGTGCATTTTCTTTATTTCTTGATGAAAAAACAATAATTTTATACTATTAAGGGTTGAAGTTTTGGATCACCCTGTATATTTTTTCTACACAACTAAGAAATATACTACCTAAGTGTTGCACACATGATAAAGGGGAAAGAAAATCTATAGATTACAACAAAAAATGTAAAAAATGAAGTTAATACCTGTTGTTATACTTGAAGCAATTTAACCCTTGCAGGATTGATGAGACCACGTGACACTCATATTAAGTCGAAAAAGTATGTCTTCAAACACTATTTTCTTCAATTTTCTTCAAAACTGTACTATTTGGTATAAATATGTTGTTAGGTAACATCTCAACAATATAACATATGTCATTTTTATATATATTATATTGTTGTGCATTGCACCTAACAACTATATACTAAAGGCCATATCTCCGAAACTTCTGCACATATTTTAACGAAATAAAGCTCAAATTGGAGAGCATTGCCCCTTTATGATGTGAGTGCAAGCAGAGTCCTCTACCGTAGAAGGGAAGTTACCTTGTATATATCATATTTGGTACTTTCTAACTGTTTTTTGCAGAATATAACAGATTTTATACCATAATATGTCTCATTGCCTCATAACAATATGGCTGACGAATGAGAACCGAGGGGTAAGAACATGTACCATTCAGAACTACATACAGCGCACTCGGTATATGGTGCATTTTCTTTATTTCTTGATGAAAAAACAATAATTTTATACTATTAAGGGTTGAAGTTTTGGATCACCCTGTATATTTTTTCTACACAACTACCAAATATACTACCTAAGTGTTGCACACATGATAAAGGGAAAGAAAATCTATAGATTACAACAAAAAATGTAAAAAATGAAGTTAATACCTGTTGTTATACTTGAAGCAATTTAACCCTTGCAGGATTGATGAGACCACGTGACACTCATCTTAAGTCGAAAAAGTATGTCTTCAAACACTATTTTCTTCAATTTTCTTCAAAACTGTACTATTTGGTATAAATATGTTGTTAGGTAACATCTCAACAATATAACATATGTCATTTTTATATATATTATATTGTTGTGCATTGCACCTAACAACTATATACTAAAGGCTATATCTCCGAAACTTCTGCACATATTTTAACGAAATAAAGCTCAAATTGGAGAGCATTGCCCCTTTATGATGTGAGTGCAAGCAGAGTCCTCTACCGTAGAAGGGAAGTTACCTTGTATATATCATATTTAGTACTTTCTAACTGTTTTTTGCAGAATATAACAGATTTTATACCATAATATGTCTCATTGCCTCATAACAATATGGCTGACGAATGAGAACCGAGGGGTAAGAACATGTACCATTCAGAACTACATACAGCGCACTCGGTATATGGTGCATTTTCTTTATTTCTTGATGAAAAAACAATAATTTTATACTATTAAGGGTTGAAGTTTTGGATCACCCTGTATATTTTTTCTACACAACTAAGAAATATACTACCTAAGTGTTGCACACATGATAAAGGGGAAAGAAAATCTATAGATTACAACAAAAAATGTAAAAAATGAAGTTAATACCTGTTGTTATACTTGAAGCAATTTAACCCTTGCAGGATTGATGAGACCACGTGACACTCATATTAAGTCGAAAAAGTATGTCTTCAAACACTATTTTCTTCAATTTTCTTCAAAACTGTACTATTTGGTATAAATATGTTGTTAGGTAACATCTCAACAATATAACATATGTCATTTTTATATATATTATATTGTTGTGCATTGCACCTAACAACTATATACTAAAGGCCATATCTCCGAAACTTCTGCACATATTTTAACGAAATAAAGCTCAAATTGGAGAGCATTGCCCCTTTATGATGTGAGTGCAAGCAGAGTCCTCTACCGTAGAAGGGAAGTTACCTTGTATATATCATATTTGGTACTTTCTAACTGTTTTTTGCAGAATATAACAGATTTTATACCATAATATGTCTCATTGCCTCATAACAATATGGCTGACGAATGAGAACCGAGGGGTAAGAACATGTACCATTCAGAACTACATACAGCGCACTCGGTATATGGTGCATTTTCTTTATTTCTTGATGAAAAAACAATAATTTTATACTATTAAGGGTTGAAGTTTTGGATCACCCTGTATATTTTTTCTACACAACTACCAAATATACTACCTAAGTGTTGCACACATGATAAAGGGAAAGAAAATCTATAGATTACAACAAAAAATGTAAAAAATGAAGTTAATACCTGTTGTTATACTTGAAGCAATTTAACCCTTGCAGGATTGATGAGACCACGTGACACTCATCTTAAGTCGAAAAAGTATGTCTTCAAACACTATTTTCTTCAATTTTCTTCAAAACTGTACTATTTGGTATAAATATGTTGTTAGGTAACATCTCAACAATATAACATATGTCATTTTTATATATATTATATTGTTGTGCATTGCACCTAACAACTATATACTAAAGGCTATATCTCCGAAACTTCTGCACATATTTTAACGAAATAAAGCTCAAATTGGAGAGCATTGCCCCTTTATGATGTGAGTGCAAGCAGAGTCCTCTACCGTAGAAGGGAAGTTACCTTGTATATATCATATTTAGTACTTTCTAACTGTTTTTTGCAGAATATAACAGATTTTATACCATAATATGTCTCATTGCCTCATAACAATATGGCTGACGAATGAGAACCGAGGGGTAAGAACATGTACCATTCAGAACTACATACAGCGCACTCGGTATATGGTGCATTTTCTTTATTTCTTGATGAAAAAACAATAATTTTATACTATTAAGGGTTGAAGTTTTGGATCACCCTGTATATTTTTTCTACACAACTACCAAATATACTACCTAAGTGTTGCACACATGATAAAGGGGAAAGAAAATCTATAGATTACAACAAAAAATGTAAAAAATGAAGTTAGTACCTGTTGTTATACTTGAAGCAATTTAACCCTTGCAGGATTGATGAGACCACGTGACACTCATATTAAGTCGAAAAAGTATGTCTTCAAACACTATTTTCTTCAATTTTCTTCAAAACTGTACTATTTGGTATAAATATGTTGTTAGGTAACAACTCAACAATATAACATATGTCATTTTTATATATATTATATTGTTGTGCATTGCACCTAACAACTATATACTAAAGGCTATATCTCCGAAACTTCTGCACATATTTTAACGAAATAAAGCTCAAATTGGAGAGCATTGCCCCTTTATGATGTGAGTGCAAGCAGAGTCCTCTACCGTAGAAGGGAAGTTACCTTGTATATATCATATTTGGTACTTTCTAACTGTTTTTTGCAGAATATAACAGATTTTATACCATAATATGTCTCATTGCCTCATAAAAATATGGCTGACGAATGAGAACCGAGGGGTAAGAACATGTACCATTCAGAACTACATACAGCGCACTCGGTATATGGTGCATTTTCTTTATATCTTGATGAAAAAACAATAATTTTATACTATTAAGGGTTGAAGTTTTGCATCACCCTGTATATTTTTTCTACACAACTACCAAATATACTACCTAAGTGTTGCACACATGATGAAGGGGAAAGAAAATCTATAGGTTACAACAAAAAATGTAAAAAATTAAGTTAGTACCTGTTGTTATACTTGAAGCAATTTAACCCTTGCAGGATTGATGAGACCACGTGACACTCATCTTAAGTCGAAAAAGTATGTCTTCAAACATTATTTTCTTCAATTTTCTTCAAAACTGTACTATTTGGTATAAATATGTTGTTAGGTAACATCTCAACAATATAATATATGTCATTTTTATATATATTATATTGTTGGGCATTGCACCTAACTACTATATACTAAAGGCTATATCTCCGAAACTTCTGCACATATTTTAACGAATTAAAGCTCAAATTGAAGAGCATTGCCCCCTTTATGATGTGAGTGCCAGCAGAGTCCTCTACCGTAGAAGGGAAGTTACCTTGTATATATCATATTTGGGGCTTTCTAACTGTTTTTTTTTTCAGAATATAACAGATTTTATCCCATAATATGTCTCATTGCCTCATAACAATATGGCTGACGAATGACAACCGAGGGGTAAGAACATGTACCATTCAGAACTACATACAGCGCACTCGGTATATGGTGCATTTTCTTTATTTCTTGATGAAAAAACAATAATTTTATAGTATTAAGGGTTGAAATTTTGCATCACCCTGTATATTTTTTCTACACAACTAAGAAATATACTACCTAAGTGTTGCACACATGATAAAGGGGAAAGAAAATCTATAGATTACAACAAAAAATGTAAAAAATGAAGTTAATACCTGTTGTTATACTTGAAGCAATTTAACCCTTGCAGGATTGATGAGACCACGTGACACTCATCTTAAGTCGAAAAAGTATGTCTTCAAACACTATTTTCTTCAATTTTCTTCAAAACTGTACTATTTGGTATAAATATGTTGTTAGGTAACATCTCAACAATATAACATATGTCATTTTTATATATATTATATTGTTGTGCATTGCACCTAACAACTATATACTAAAGGCTCTATCTCCGAAACTTCTGCACATATTTTAACGAAATAAAGCTCAAATTGAAGAGCATTGCCCCCTTTATGATGTGAGTGCAAGCAGAGTCCTCTACCGTAGAAGGGAAGTTACCTTGTATATATCATATTTGGTACTTTCTAACTGTTTTTTGCAGAATATAACAGATTTTATACCATAATATGTCTCATTGCCTCATAACAATATGGCTGACGAATGAGAACCGAGGGGTAAGAACATGTACCATTCAGAACTACATACAGCGCACTCGGTATATGGTGCATTTTCTTTATTTCTTGATGAAAAAACAATAATTTTATACTATTAAGGGTTGAAGTTTTGGATCACCCTGTATATTTTTTCAACACAACTACCAAATATACTACCTAAGTGTTGCACACATGATGAAGGGGAAAGAAAATCTATAGGTTACAACAAAAAATGTAAAAAATTAAGTTAGTACCTGTTGTTATACTTGAAGCAATTTAACCCTTGCAGGATTGATGAGACCACGTGACACTCATATTAAGTCGAAAAAGTATGTCTTCAAACACTATTTTCTTCAATTTTCTTCAAAACTGTACTATTTGGTATAAATATGTTGTTAGGTAACATCTCAACAATATAATATATGTCATTTTTATATATATTATATTGTTGGGCATTGCACCTAACTACCATATACTAAAGGCTATATCTCCGAAACTTCTGCTCATATTTTAACGAGTTAAAGCTCAAATTGAAGAGCATTGCCCCCTTTATGATGTGAGTGCAAGCAGAGTCCTCTACCGTAGAAGGGAAGTTACCTTGTATATATCATATTTGGTACTTTCTAACTGTTTTTTGCAGAATATAACAGATTTTATACCATAATATGTCTCATTGCCTCATAACAATATGGCTGACGAATGAGAACCGAGGGGTAAGAACATGTACCATTCAGAACTACATACAGCGCACTCGGTATATGGTGCATTTTCTTTATTTCTTGATGAAAAAACAATAATTTTATACTATTAAGGGTTGAAGTTTTGGATCACCCTGTATATTTTTTCAACACAACTACCAAATATACTACCTAAGTGTTGCACACATGACGAAGGGGAAAGAAAATCTATAGATTACAACAGAAAATGTAAAAAATGAAGTTAGTACCTGTTGTTATACTTGAAGCCCTTGCAGGATTGATGAGACCACCTGACACTCATCTTAAGTCGAAAAAGTATGTCTTCAAACACTATTTTCTTTAATTTTCTTCAAAACTGTACTATTTGGTATAAATATGTTGTTAGGTAACATCTCAACAATATAACATATGTCATTTTTATATATATTATATTGTTGTGCATTGCACCTAACAACTATATACTAAAGGCTATATCTCCGAAACTTCTGCACATATTTTAACGAAATAAAGCTCAAATTGGAGAGCATTGCCCCTTTATGATGTGAGTGCAAGCAGAGTCCTCTACCGTAGAAGGGAAGTTACCTTGTATATATCATATTTGGTACTTTCTAACTGTTTTTTGCAGAATATAACAGATTTTATACCATAATATGTCTCATTGCCTCATAAAAATATGGCTGACGAATGAGAACCGAGGGGTAAGAACATGTACCATTCAGAACTACATACAGCGCACTCGGTATATGGTGCATTTTCTTTATATCTTGATGAAAAAACAATAATTTTATACTATTAAGGGTTGAAGTTTTGCATCACCCTGTATATTTTTTCTACACAACTACCAAATATACTACCTAAGTGTTGCACACATGATGAAGGGGAAAGAAAATCTATAGGTTACAACAAAAAATGTAAAAAATTAAGTTAGTACCTGTTGTTATACTTGAAGCAATTTAACCCTTGCAGGATTGATGAGACCACGTGACACTCATCTTAAGTCGAAAAAGTATGTCTTCAAACATTATTTTCTTCAATTTTCTTCAAAACTGTACTATTTGGTATAAATATGTTGTTAGGTAACATCTCAACAATATAATATATGTCATTTTTATATATATTATATTGTTGGGCATTGCACCTAACTACTATATACTAAAGGCTATATCTCCGAAACTTCTGCACATATTTTAACGAATTAAAGCTCAAATTGAAGAGCATTGCCCCCTTTATGATGTGAGTGCAAGCAGAGTCCTCTACCGTAGAAGGGAAGTTACCTTGTATATATCATATTTGGGGCTTTCTAACTGTTTTTTTTTTCAGAATATAACAGATTTTATCCCATAATATGTCTCATTGCCTCATAACAATATGGCTGACGAATGACAACCGAGGGGTAAGAACATGTACCATTCAGAACTACATACAGCGCACTCGGTATATGGTGCATTTTCTTTATTTCTTGATGAAAAAACAATAATTTTATAGTATTAAGGGTTGAAATTTTGCATCACCCTGTATATTTTTTCTACACAACTAAGAAATATACTACCTAAGTGTTGCACACATGATAAAGGGGAAAGAAAATCTATAGATTACAACAAAAAATGTAAAAAATGAAGTTAATACCTGTTGTTATACTTGAAGCAATTTAACCCTTGCAGGATTGATGAGACCACGTGACACTCATATTAAGTCGAAAAAGTATGTCTTCAAACACTATTTTCTTCAATTTTCTTCAAAACTGTACTATTTGGTATAAATATGTTGTTAGGTAACATCTCAACAATATAACATATGTCATTTTTATATATATTATATTGTTGTGCATTGCACCTAACAACTATATACTAAAGGCTCTATCTCCGAAACTTCTGCACATATTTTAACGAAATAAAGCTCAAATTGAAGAGCATTGCCCCCTTTATGATGTGAGTGCAAGCAGAGTCCTCTACCGTAGAAGGGAAGTTACCTTGTATATATCATATTTGGTACTTTCTAACTGTTTTTTGCAGAATATAACAGATTTTATACCATAATATGTCTCATTGCCTCATAACAATATGGCTGACGAATGAGAACCGAGGGGTAAGAACATGTACCATTCAGAACTACATACAGCGCACTCGGTATATGGTGCATTTTCTTTATTTCTTGATGAAAAAACAATAATTTTATACTATTAAGGGTTGAAGTTTTGGATCACCCTGTATATTTTTTCAACACAACTACCAAATATACTACCTAAGTGTTGCACACATGATGAAGGGGAAAGAAAATCTATAGGTTACAACAAAAAATGTAAAAAATTAAGTTAGTACCTGTTGTTATACTTGAAGCAATTTAACCCTTGCAGGATTGATGAGACCACGTGACACTCATATTAAGTCGAAAAAGTATGTCTTCAAACACTATTTTCTTCAATTTTCTTCAAAACTGTACTATTTGGTATAAATATGTTGTTAGGTAACATCTCAACAATATAATATATGTCATTTTTATATATATTATATTGTTGGGCATTGCACCTAACTACCATATACTAAAGGCTATATCTCCGAAACTTCTGCACATATTTTAACGAGTTAAAGCTCAAATTGAAGAGCATTGCCCCCTTTATGATGTGAGTGCAAGCAGAGTCCTCTACCGTAGAAGGGAAGTTACCTTGTATATATCATATTTGGTACTTTCTAACTGTTTTTTGCAGAATATAACAGATTTTATACCATAATATGTCTCATTGCCTCATAACAATATGGCTGACGAATGAGAACCGAGGGGTAAGAACATGTACCATTCAGAACTACATACAGCGCACTCGGTATATGGTGCATTTTCTTTATTTCTTGATGAAAAAACAATAATTTTATACTATTAAGGGTTGAAGTTTTGGATCACCCTGTATATTTTTTCAACACAACTACCAAATATACTACCTAAGTGTTGCACACATGACGAAGGGGAAAGAAAATCTATAGATTACAACAGAAAATGTAAAAAATGAAGTTAGTACCTGTTGTTATACTTGAAGCCCTTGCAGGATTGATGAGACCACCTGACACTCATCTTAAGTCGAAAAAGTATGTCTTCAAACACTATTTTCTTTAATTTTCTTCAAAACTGTACTATTTGGTATAAATATGTTGTTAGGTAACATCTCAACAATATAACATATGTCATTTTTATATATATTATATTGTTGTGCATTGCACCTAACAACTATATACTAAAGGCTATATCTCCGAAACTTCTGCACATATTTTAACGAAATAAAGCTCAAATTGGAGAGCATTGCCCCTTTATGATGTGAGTGCAAGCAGAGTCCTCTACCGTAGAAGGGAAGTTACCTTGTATATATCATATTTGGGGCTTTCTAACTGTTTTTTTTCAGAATATAACAGATTTTATCCCATAATATGTCTCATTGCCTCATAACAATATGGCTGACGAATGACAACCGAGGGGTAAGAACATGTACCATTCAGAACTACATACAGCGCACTCGGTATATGGTGCATTTTCTTTATTTCTTGATGAAAAAACAATAATTTTATACTATTAAGGGTTGAAGTTTTGGATCACCCTGTATATTTTTTCTACACAACTACCAAATATACTACCTAAGTGTTGCACACATGATAAAGGGAAAGAAAATCTATAGATTACAACAAAAAATGTAAAAAATGAAGTTAGTACCTGTTGTTATACTTGAAGCAATTTAACCCTTGCAGGATTGATGAGACCACGTGACACTCATCTTAAGTCGAAAAAGTATGTCTTCAAACACTATTTTCTTCAATTTTCTTCAAAACTGTACTATTTGGTATAAATATGTTGTTAGGTAACATCTCAACAATATAATATATGTCATTTTTATATATATTATATTGTTGGGCATTGCACCTAACTACTATATACTAAAGGCTATATCTCCGAAACTTCTGCACATATTTTAACGAGTTAAAGCTCAAATTGAAGAGCATTGCCCCCTTTATGATGTGAGTGCAAGCAGAGTCCTCTACCGTAGAAGGGAAGTTACCTTGTATATATCATATTTGGTACTTTCTAACTGTTTTTTGCAGAATATAACAGATTTTATACCATAATATGTCTCATTGCCTCATAACAATATGGCTGACGAATGAGAACCGAGGGGTAAGAACATGTACCATTCAGAACTACATACAGCGCACTCGGTATATGGTGCATTTTCTTTATTTCTTGATGAAAAAACAATAATTTTATACTATTAAGGGTTGAAGTTTTGGATCACCCTGTATATTTTTTCTACACAACTACCAAATATACTACCTAAGTGTTGCACACATGATAAAGGGGAAAGAAAATCTATAGATTACAACAAAAAATGTAAAAAATGAAGTTAGTACCTGTTGTTATACTTGAAGCAATTTAACCCTTGCAGGATTGATGAGACCACGTGACACTCATATTAAGTCGAAAAAGTATGTCTTCAAACACTATTTTCTTCAATTTTCTTCAAAACTGTACTATTTGGTATAAATATGTTGTTAGGTAACATCTCAACAATATAACATATGTCATTTTTATATATATTATATTGTTGTGCATTGCACCTAACAACTATATACTAAAGGCTATATCTCCGAAACTTCTGCACATATTTTAACGAAATAAAGCTCAAATTGAAGAGCATTGCCCCCTTTATGATGTGAGTGCAAGCAGAGTCCTCTACCGTAGAAGGGAAGTTACCTTGTATATATCATATTTGGTACTTTCTAACTGTTTTTTGCAGAATATAACAGATTTTATACCATAATATGTCTCATTGCCTCATAACAATATGGCTGACGAATGAGAACCGAGGGGTAAGAACATGTACCATTCAGAACTACATACAGCGCACTCGGTATATGGTGCATTTTCTTTATTTCTTGATGAAAAAACAATAATTTTATACTATTAAGGGTTGAAGTTTTGGATCACCCTGTATATTTTTTCAACACAACTACCAAATATACTACCTAAGTGTTGCACACATGACGAAGGGGAAAGAAAATCTATAGATTACAACAAAAAATGTAAAAAATGAAGTTAGTACCTGTTGTTATACTTGAAGCCCTTGCAGGATTGATGAGACCACCTGACACTCATCTTAAGTCGAAAAAGTATGTCTTCAAACACTATTTTCTTTAATTTTCTTCAAAACTGTACTATTTGGTATAAATATGTTGTTAGGTAACATCTCAACAATATAACATATGTCATTTTTATATATATTATATTGTTGTGCATTGCACCTAACAACTATATACTAAAGGCTATATCTCCGAAACTTCTGCACATATTTTAACGAAATAAAGCTCAAATTGGAGAGCATTGCCCCTTTATGATGTGAGTGCAAGCAGAGTCCTCTACCGTAGAAGGGAAGTTACCTTGTATATATCATATTTGGTACTTTCTAACTGTTTTTTGCAGAATATAACAGATTTTATACCATAATATGTCTCATTGCCTCATAAAAATATGGCTGACGAATGAGAACCGAGGGGTAAGAACATGTACCATTCAGAACTACATACAGCGCACTCGGTATATGGTGCATTTTCTTTATATCTTGATGAAAAAACAATAATTTTATACTATTAAGGGTTGAAGTTTTGCATCACCCTGTATATTTTTTCTACACAACTACCAAATATACTACCTAAGTGTTGCACACATGATGAAGGGGAAAGAAAATCTATAGGTTACAACAAAAAATGTAAAAAATTAAGTTAGTACCTGTTGTTATACTTGAAGCAATTTAACCCTTGCAGGATTGATGAGACCACGTGACACTCATCTTAAGTCGAAAAAGTATGTCTTCAAACATTATTTTCTTCAATTTTCTTCAAAACTGTACTATTTGGTATAAATATGTTGTTAGGTAACATCTCAACAATATAATATATGTCATTTTTATATATATTATATTGTTGGGCATTGCACCTAACTACTATATACTAAAGGCTATATCTCCGAAACTTCTGCACATATTTTAACGAATTAAAGCTCAAATTGAAGAGCATTGCCCCCTTTATGATGTGAGTGCAAGCAGAGTCCTCTACCGTAGAAGGGAAGTTACCTTGTATATATCATATTTGGGGCTTTCTAACTGTTTTTTTTCAGAATATAACAGATTTTATCCCATAATATGTCTCATTGCCTCATAACAATATGGCTGACGAATGACAACCGAGGGGTAAGAACATGTACCATTCAGAACTACATACAGCGCACTCGGTATATGGTGCATTTTCTTTATTTCTTGATGAAAAAACAATAATTTTATAGTATTAAGGGTTGAAATTTTGCATCACCCTGTATATTTTTTCTACACAACTAAGAAATATACTACCTAAGTGTTGCACACATGATAAAGGGGAAAGAAAATCTATAGATTACAACAAAAAATGTAAAAAATGAAGTTAGTACCTGTTGTTATACTTGAAGCAATTTAACCCTTGCAGGATTGATGAGACCACGTGACACTCATCTTAAGTCGAAAAAGTATGTCTTCAAACACTATTTTCTTCAATTTTCTTCAAAACTGTACTATTTGGTATAAATATGTTGTTAGGTAACATCTCAACAATATAATATATGTCATTTTTATATATATTATATTGTTGGGCATTGCACCTAACTACTATATACTAAAGGCTATATCTCCGAAACTTCTGCACATATTTTAACGAGTTAAAGCTCAAATTGAAGAGCATTGCCCCCTTTATGATGTGAGTGCAAGCAGAGTCCTCTACCGTAGAAGGGAAGTTACCTTGTATATATCATATTTGGTACTTTCTAACTGTTTTTTGCAGAATATAACAGATTTTATACCATAATATGTCTCATTGCCTCATAACAATATGGCTGACGAATGAGAACCGAGGGGTAAGAACATGTACCATTCAGAACTACATACAGCGCACTCGGTATATGGTGCATTTTCTTTATTTCTTGATGAAAAAACAATAATTTTATACTATTAAGGGTTGAAGTTTTGGATCACCCTGTATATTTTTTCTACACAACTACCAAATATACTACCTAAGTGTTGCACACATGATAAAGGGGAAAGAAAATCTATAGATTACAACAAAAAATGTAAAAAATGAAGTTAGTACCTGTTGTTATACTTGAAGCAATTTAACCCTTGCAGGATTGATGAGACCACGTGACACTCATATTAAGTCGAAAAAGTATGTCTTCAAACACTATTTTCTTCAATTTTCTTCAAAACTGTACTATTTGGTATAAATATGTTGTTAGGTAACATCTCAACAATATAACATATGTCATTTTTATATATATTATATTGTTGTGCATTGCACCTAACAACTATATACTAAAGGCTATATCTCCGAAACTTCTGCACATATTTTAACGAAATAAAGCTCAAATTGAAGAGCATTGCCCCCTTTATGATGTGAGTGCAAGCAGAGTCCTCTACCGTAGAAGGGAAGTTACCTTGTATATATCATATTTGGTACTTTCTAACTGTTTTTTGCAGAATATAACAGATTTTATACCATAATATGTCTCATTGCCTCATAACAATATGGCTGACGAATGAGAACCGAGGGGTAAGAACATGTACCATTCAGAACTACATACAGCGCACTCGGTATATGGTGCATTTTCTTTATTTCTTGATGAAAAAACAATAATTTTATACTATTAAGGGTTGAAGTTTTGGATCACCCTGTATATTTTTTCAACACAACTACCAAATATACTACCTAAGTGTTGCACACATGACGAAGGGGAAAGAAAATCTATAGATTACAACAAAAAATGTAAAAAATGAAGTTAGTACCTGTTGTTATACTTGAAGCCCTTGCAGGATTGATGAGACCACCTGACACTCATCTTAAGTCGAAAAAGTATGTCTTCAAACACTATTTTCTTTAATTTTCTTCAAAACTGTACTATTTGGTATAAATATGTTGTTAGGTAACATCTCAACAATATAACATATGTCATTTTTATATATATTATATTGTTGTGCATTGCACCTAACAACTATATACTAAAGGCTATATCTCCGAAACTTCTGCACATATTTTAACGAAATAAAGCTCAAATTGGAGAGCATTGCCCCTTTATGATGTGAGTGCAAGCAGAGTCCTCTACCGTAGAAGGGAAGTTACCTTGTATATATCATATTTGGTACTTTCTAACTGTTTTTTGCAGAATATAACAGATTTTATACCATAATATGTCTCATTGCCTCATAAAAATATGGCTGACGAATGAGAACCGAGGGGTAAGAACATGTACCATTCAGAACTACATACAGCGCACTCGGTATATGGTGCATTTTCTTTATATCTTGATGAAAAAACAATAATTTTATACTATTAAGGGTTGAAGTTTTGCATCACCCTGTATATTTTTTCTACACAACTACCAAATATACTACCTAAGTGTTGCACACATGATGAAGGGGAAAGAAAATCTATAGGTTACAACAAAAAATGTAAAAAATTAAGTTAGTACCTGTTGTTATACTTGAAGCAATTTAACCCTTGCAGGATTGATGAGACCACGTGACACTCATCTTAAGTCGAAAAAGTATGTCTTCAAACATTATTTTCTTCAATTTTCTTCAAAACTGTACTATTTGGTATAAATATGTTGTTAGGTAACATCTCAACAATATAATATATGTCATTTTTATATATATTATATTGTTGGGCATTGCACCTAACTACTATATACTAAAGGCTATATCTCCGAAACTTCTGCACATATTTTAACGAATTAAAGCTCAAATTGAAGAGCATTGCCCCCTTTATGATGTGAGTGCAAGCAGAGTCCTCTACCGTAGAAGGGAAGTTACCTTGTATATATCATATTTGGGGCTTTCTAACTGTTTTTTTTCAGAATATAACAGATTTTATCCCATAATATGTCTCATTGCCTCATAACAATATGGCTGACGAATGACAACCGAGGGGTAAGAACATGTACCATTCAGAACTACATACAGCGCACTCGGTATATGGTGCATTTTCTTTATTTCTTGATGAAAAAACAATAATTTTATAGTATTAAGGGTTGAAATTTTGCATCACCCTGTATATTTTTTCTACACAACTAAGAAATATACTACCTAAGTGTTGCACACATGATAAAGGGGAAAGAAAATCTATAGATTACAACAAAAAATGTAAAAAATGAAGTTAATACCTGTTGTTATACTTGAAGCAATTTAACCCTTGCAGGATTGATGAGACCACGTGACACTCATATTAAGTCGAAAAAGTATGTCTTCAAACACTATTTTCTTCAATTTTCTTCAAAACTGTACTATTTGGTATAAATATGTTGTTAGGTAACATCTCAACAATATAACATATGTCATTTTTATATATATTATATTGTTGTGCATTGCACCTAACAACTATATACTAAAGGCTCTATCTCCGAAACTTCTGCACATATTTTAACGAATTAAAGCTCAAATTGAAGAGCATTGCCCCCTTTATGATGTGAGTGCAAGCAGAGTCCTCTACCGTAGAAGGGAAGTTACCTTGTATATATCATATTTGGTACTTTCTAACTGTTTTTTGCAGAATATAACAGATTTTATACCATAATATGTCTCATTGCCTCATAACAATATGGCTGACGAATGAGAACCGAGGGGTAAGAACATGTACCATTCAGAACTACATACAGCGCACTCGGTATATGGTGCATTTTCTTTATTTCTTGATGAAAAAACAATAATTTTATACTATTAAGGGTTGAAGTTTTGGATCACCCTGTATATTTTTTCAACACAACTACCAAATATACTACCTAAGTGTTGCACACATGATGAAGGGGAAAGAAAATCTATAGGTTACAACAAAAAATGTAAAAAATTAAGTTAGTACCTGTTGTTATACTTGAAGCAATTTAACCCTTGCAGGATTGATGAGACCACGTGACACTCATATTAAGTCGAAAAAGTATGTCTTCAAACACTATTTTCTTCAATTTTCTTCAAAACTGTACTATTTGGTATAAATATGTTGTTAGGTAACATCTCAACAATATAATATATGTCATTTTTATATATATTATATTGTTGGGCATTGCACCTAACTACCATATACTAAAGGCTATATCTCCGAAACTTCTGCACATATTTTAACGAGTTAAAGCTCAAATTGAAGAGCATTGCCCCCTTTATGATGTGAGTGCAAGCAGAGTCCTCTACCGTAGAAGGGAAGTTACCTTGTATATATCATATTTGGTACTTTCTAACTGTTTTTTGCAGAATATAACAGATTTTATACCATAATATGTCTCATTGCCTCATAACAATATGGCTGACGAATGAGAACCGAGGGGTAAGAACATGTACCATTCAGAACTACATACAGCGCACTCGGTATATGGTGCATTTTCTTTATTTCTTGATGAAAAAACAATAATTTTATACTATTAAGGGTTGAAGTTTTGGATCACCCTGTATATTTTTTCAACACAACTACCAAATATACTACCTAAGTGTTGCACACATGACGAAGGGGAAAGAAAATCTATAGATTACAACAGAAAATGTAAAAAATGAAGTTAGTACCTGTTGTTATACTTGAAGCCCTTGCAGGATTGATGAGACCACCTGACACTCATCTTAAGTCGAAAAAGTATGTCTTCAAACACTATTTTCTTTAATTTTCTTCAAAACTGTACTATTTGGTATAAATATGTTGTTAGGTAACATCTCAACAATATAACATATGTCATTTTTATATATATTATATTGTTGTGCATTGCACCTAACAACTATATACTAAAGGCTATATCTCCGAAACTTCTGCACATATTTTAACGAAATAAAGCTCAAATTGGAGAGCATTGCCCCTTTATGATGTGAGTGCAAGCAGAGTCCTCTACCGTAGAAGGGAAGTTACCTTGTATATATCAAATTTGGTACTTTCTAACTGTTTTTTGCAGAATATAACAGATTTTATACCATAATATGTCTCATTGCCTCATAACAATATGGCTGACGAATGAGAACCGAGGGGTAAGAACATGTACCATTCAGAACTACATACAGCACACTCAGTATATGGTGCACTTTCTTTATTTCTTGATGAAAAAACAATAATTTTATACTATTAAGGGTTGAAGTTTTGGATCACCCTGTATATTTTTTCTACACAACTACCAAATATACTACCTAAGTGTTGCACACATGATAAAGGGGAAAGAAAATCTATAGATTACAACAAAAAATGTAAAAAATGAAGTTAGTACCTGTTGTTATACTTGAAGCAATTTAACCCTTGCAGGATTGATGAGACCACGTGACACTCATCTTAAGTCGAAAAAGTATGTCTTCAAACACTATTTTCTTCAATTTTCTTCAAAACTGTACTATTTGGTATAAATATGTTGTTAGGTAACATCTCAACAATATAATATATGTCATTTTTATATATATTATATTGTTGGGCATTGCACCTAACTACTATATACTAAAGGCTATATCTCCGAAACTTCTGCACATATTTTAACGAAATAAAGCTCAAATTGAAGAGCATTGCCCCCTTTATGATGTGAGTGCAAGCAGAGTCCTCTACCGTAGAAGGGAAGTTACCTTGTATATATCATATTTGGTACTTTCTAACTGTTTTTTGCAGAATATAACAGATTTTATACCATAATATGTCTCATTGCCTCATAACAATATGGCTGACGAATGAGAACCGAGGGGTAAGAACATGTACCATTCAGAACTACATACAGCGCACTCGGTATATGGTGCATTTTCTTTATTTCTTGATGAAAAAACAATAATTTTATACTATTAAGGGTTGAAGTTTTGGATCACCCTGTATATTTTTTCTACACAACTACCAAATATACTACCTAAGTGTTGCACACATGATAAAGGGGAAAGAAAATCTATAGATTACAACAAAAAATGAAAAAATGAAGTTAGTACCTGTTGTTATACTTGAAGCAATTTAACCCTTGCAGGATTGATGAGACCACGTGACACTCATATTAAGTCGAAAAAGTATGTCTTCAAACACTATTTTCTTCAATTTTCTTCAAAACTGTACTATTTGGTATAAATATGTTGTTAGGTAACATCTCAACAATATAACATATGTCATTTTTATATATATTATATTGTTGTGCATTGCACCTAACAACTATATACTAAAGGCTATATCTCCGAAACTTCTGCACATATTTTAACGAAATAAAGCTCAAATTGAAGAGCATTGCCCCCTTTATGATGTGAGTGCAAGCAGAGTCCTCTACCTTAGAAGGGAAGTTACCTTGTATATATCATATTTGGTACTTTCTAACTGTTTTTTGCAGAATATAACAGATTTTATACCATAATATGTCTCATTGCCTCATAACAATATGGCTGACGAATGAGAACCGAGGGGTAAGAACATGTACCATTCAGAACTACATACAGCGCACTCGGTATATGGTGCATTTTCTTTATTTCTTGATGAAAAAACAATAATTTTATACTATTAAGGGTTGAAGTTTTGGATCACCCTGTATATTTTTTCAACACAACTACCAAATATACTACCTAAGTGTTGCACACATGACGAAGGGGAAAGAAAATCTATAGATTACAACAAAAAATGTAAAAAATGAAGTTAGTACCTGTTGTTATACTTGAAGCCCTTGCAGGATTGATGAGACCACCTGACACTCATCTTAAGTCGAAAAAGTATGTCTTCAAACACTATTTTCTTTAATTTTCTCCAAACTGTACTATTTGGTATAAATATGTTGTTAGGTAACATCTCAACAATATAACATATGTCATTTTTATATATATTATATTGTTGTGCATTGCACCTAACAACTATATACTAAAGGCTATATCTCCGAAACTTCTGCACATATTTTAACGAAATAAAGCTCAAATTGGAGAGCATTGCCCCTTTATGATGTGAGTGCAAGCAGAGTCCTCTACCGTAGAAGGGAAGTTACCTTGTATATATCATATTTGGTACTTTCTAACTGTTTTTTGCAGAATATAACAGATTTTATACCATAATATGTCTCATTGCCTCATAAAAATATGGCTGACGAATGAGAACCGAGGGGTAAGAACATGTACCATTCAGAACTACATACAGCGCACTCGGTATATGGTGCATTTTCTTTATATCTTGATGAAAAAACAATAATTTTATACTATTAAGGGTTGAAGTTTTGCATCACCCTGTATATTTTTTCTACACAACTACCAAATATACTACCTAAGTGTTGCACACATGATGAAGGGGAAAGAAAATCTATAGGTTACAACAAAAAATGTAAAAAATTAAGTTAGTACCTGTTGTTATACTTGAAGCAATTTAACCCTTGCAGGATTGATGAGACCACGTGACACTCATCTTAAGTCGAAAAAGTATGTCTTCAAACATTATTTTCTTCAATTTTCTTCAAAACTGTACTATTTGGTATAAATATGTTGTTAGGTAACATCTCAACAATATAATATATGTCATTTTTATATATATTATATTGTTGGGCATTGCACCTAACTACTATATACTAAAGGCTATATCTCCGAAACTTCTGCACATATTTTAACGAATTAAAGCTCAAATTGAAGAGCATTGCCCCCTTTATGATGTGAGTGCAAGCAGAGTCCTCTACCGTAGAAGGGAAGTTACCTTGTATATATCATATTTGGGGCTTTCTAACTGTTTTTTTTCAGAATATAACAGATTTTATCCCATAATATGTCTCATTGCCTCATAACAATATGGCTGACGAATGACAACCGAGGGGTAAGAACATGTACCATTCAGAACTACATACAGCGCACTCGGTATATGGTGCATTTTCTTTATTTCTTGATGAAAAAACAATAATTTTATAGTATTAAGGGTTGAAATTTTGCATCACCCTGTATATTTTTTCTACACAACTAAGAAATATACTACCTAAGTGTTGCACACATGATAAAGGGGAAAGAAAATCTATAGATTACAACAAAAAATGTAAAAAATGAAGTTAATACCTGTTGTTATACTTGAAGCAATTTAACCCTTGCAGGATTGATGAGACCACGTGACACTCATATTAAGTCGAAAAAGTATGTCTTCAAACACTATTTTCTTCAATTTTCTTCAAAACTGTACTATTTGGTATAAATATGTTGTTAGGTAACATCTCAACAATATAACATATGTCATTTTTATATATATTATATTGTTGTGCATTGCACCTAACAACTATATACTAAAGGCTCTATCTCCGAAACTTCTGCACATATTTTAACGAATTAAAGCTCAAATTGAAGAGCATTGCCCCCTTTATGATGTGAGTGCAAGCAGAGTCCTCTACCGTAGAAGGGAAGTTACCTTGTATATATCATATTTGGTACTTTCTAACTGTTTTTTGCAGAATATAACAGATTTTATACCATAATATGTCTCATTGCCTCATAACAATATGGCTGACGAATGAGAACCGAGGGGTAAGAACATGTACCATTCAGAACTACATACAGCGCACTCGGTATATGGTGCATTTTCTTTATTTCTTGATGAAAAAACAATAATTTTATACTATTAAGGGTTGAAGTTTTGGATCACCCTGTATATTTTTTCAACACAACTACCAAATATACTACCTAAGTGTTGCACACATGATGAAGGGGAAAGAAAATCTATAGGTTACAACAAAAAATGTAAAAAATTAAGTTAGTACCTGTTGTTATACTTGAAGCAATTTAACCCTTGCAGGATTGATGAGACCACGTGACACTCATATTAAGTCGAAAAAGTATGTCTTCAAACACTATTTTCTTCAATTTTCTTCAAAACTGTACTATTTGGTATAAATATGTTGTTAGGTAACATCTCAACAATATAATATATGTCATTTTTATATATATTATATTGTTGGGCATTGCACCTAACTACCATATACTAAAGGCTATATCTCCGAAACTTCTGCACATATTTTAACGAGTTAAAGCTCAAATTGAAGAGCATTGCCCCCTTTATGATGTGAGTGCAAGCAGAGTCCTCTACCGTAGAAGGGAAGTTACCTTGTATATATCATATTTGGTACTTTCTAACTGTTTTTTGCAGAATATAACAGATTTTATACCATAATATGTCTCATTGCCTCATAACAATATGGCTGACGAATGAGAACCGAGGGGTAAGAACATGTACCATTCAGAACTACATACAGCGCACTCGGTATATGGTGCATTTTCTTTATTTCTTGATGAAAAAACAATAATTTTATACTATTAAGGGTTGAAGTTTTGGATCACCCTGTATATTTTTTCAACACAACTACCAAATATACTACCTAAGTGTTGCACACATGACGAAGGGGAAAGAAAATCTATAGATTACAACAGAAAATGTAAAAAATGAAGTTAGTACCTGTTGTTATACTTGAAGCCCTTGCAGGATTGATGAGACCACCTGACACTCATCTTAAGTCGAAAAAGTATGTCTTCAAACACTATTTTCTTTAATTTTCTTCAAAACTGTACTATTTGGTATAAATATGTTGTTAGGTAACATCTCAACAATATAACATATGTCATTTTTATATATATTATATTGTTGTGCATTGCACCTAACAACTATATACTAAAGGCTATATCTCCGAAACTTCTGCACATATTTTAACGAAATAAAGCTCAAATTGGAGAGCATTGCCCCTTTATGATGTGAGTGCAAGCAGAGTCCTCTACCGTAGAAGGGAAGTTACCTTGTATATATCAAATTTGGTACTTTCTAACTGTTTTTTGCAGAATATAACAGATTTTATACCATAATATGTCTCATTGCCTCATAACAATATGGCTGACGAATGAGAACCGAGGGGTAAGAACATGTACCATTCAGAACTACATACAGCACACTCAGTATATGGTGCACTTTCTTTATTTCTTGATGAAAAAACAATAATTTTATACTATTAAGGGTTGAAGTTTTGGATCACCCTGTATATTTTTTCTACACAACTACCAAATATACTACCTAAGTGTTGCACACATGATAAAGGGGAAAGAAAATCTATAGATTACAACAAAAAATGTAAAAAATGAAGTTAGTACCTGTTGTTATACTTGAAGCAATTTAACCCTTGCAGGATTGATGAGACCACGTGACACTCATCTTAAGTCGAAAAAGTATGTCTTCAAACACTATTTTCTTCAATTTTCTTCAAAACTGTACTATTTGGTATAAATATGTTGTTAGGTAACATCTCAACAATATAATATATGTCATTTTTATATATATTATATTGTTGGGCATTGCACCTAACTACTATATACTAAAGGCTATATCTCCGAAACTTCTGCACATATTTTAACGAAATAAAGCTCAAATTGAAGAGCATTGCCCCCTTTATGATGTGAGTGCAAGCAGAGTCCTCTACCGTAGAAGGGAAGTTACCTTGTATATATCATATTTGGTACTTTCTAACTGTTTTTTGCAGAATATAACAGATTTTATACCATAATATGTCTCATTGCCTCATAACAATATGGCTGACGAATGAGAACCGAGGGGTAAGAACATGTACCATTCAGAACTACATACAGCGCACTCGGTATATGGTGCATTTTCTTTATTTCTTGATGAAAAAACAATAATTTTATACTATTAAGGGTTGAAGTTTTGGATCACCCTGTATATTTTTTCTACACAACTACCAAATATACTACCTAAGTGTTGCACACATGATAAAGGGGAAAGAAAATCTATAGATTACAACAAAAAATGAAAAAATGAAGTTAGTACCTGTTGTTATACTTGAAGCAATTTAACCCTTGCAGGATTGATGAGACCACGTGACACTCATATTAAGTCGAAAAAGTATGTCTTCAAACACTATTTTCTTCAATTTTCTTCAAAACTGTACTATTTGGTATAAATATGTTGTTAGGTAACATCTCAACAATATAACATATGTCATTTTTATATATATTATATTGTTGTGCATTGCACCTAACAACTATATACTAAAGGCTATATCTCCGAAACTTCTGCACATATTTTAACGAAATAAAGCTCAAATTGAAGAGCATTGCCCCCTTTATGATGTGAGTGCAAGCAGAGTCCTCTACCTTAGAAGGGAAGTTACCTTGTATATATCATATTTGGTACTTTCTAACTGTTTTTTGCAGAATATAACAGATTTTATACCATAATATGTCTCATTGCCTCATAACAATATGGCTGACGAATGAGAACCGAGGGGTAAGAACATGTACCATTCAGAACTACATAGAGCGCACTCGGTATATGGTGCATTTTCTTTATTTCTTGATGAAAAAACAATAATTTTATACTATTAAGGGTTGAAGTTTTGGATCACCCTGTATATTTTTTCAACACAACTACCAAATATACTACCTAAGTGTTGCACACATGACGAAGGGGAAAGAAAATCTATAGATTACAACAAAAAATGTAAAAAATGAAGTTAGTACCTGTTGTTATACTTGAAGCCCTTGCAGGATTGATGAGACCACCTGACACTCATCTTAAGTCGAAAAAGTATGTCTTCAAACACTATTTTCTTTAATTTTCTTCAAAACTGTACTATTTGGTATAAATATGTTGTTAGGTAACATCTCAACAATATAACATATGTCATTTTTATATATATTATATTGTTGTGCATTGCACCTAACAACTATATACTAAAGGCTATATCTCCGAAACTTCTGCACATATTTTAACGAAATAAAGCTCAAATTGGAGAGCATTGCCCCTTTATGATGTGAGTGCAAGCAGAGTCCTCTACCGTAGAAGGGAAGTTACCTTGTATATATCATATTTGGGGCTTTCTAACTGTTTTTTGCAGAATATAACAGATTTTATACCATAATATGTCTCATTGCCTCATAAAAATATGGCTGACGAATGAGAACCGAGGGGTAAGAACATGTACCATTCAGAACTACATACAGCGCACTCGGTATATGGTGCATTTTCTTTATATCTTGATGAAAAAACAATAATTTTATACTATTAAGGGTTGAAGTTTTGCATCACCCTGTATATTTTTTCTACACAACTACCAAATATACTACCTAAGTGTTGCACACATGATGAAGGGGAAAGAAAATCTATAGGTTACAACAAAAAATGTAAAATATTAAGTTAGTACCTGTTGTTATACTTGAAGCAATTTAACCCTTGCAGGATTGATGAGACCACGTGACACTCATCTTAAGTCGAAAAAGTATGTCTTCAAACATTATTTTCTTCAATTTTCTTCAAAACTGTACTATTTGGTATAAATATGTTGTTAGGTAACATCTCAACAATATAATATATGTCATTTTTATATATATTATATTGTTGGGCATTGCACCTAACTACTATATACTAAAGGCTATATCTCCGAAACTTCTGCACATATTTTAACGAATTAAAGCTCAAATTGAAGAGCATTGCCCCCTTTATGATGTGAGTGCAAGCAGAGTCCTCTACCGTAGAAGGGAAGTTACCTTGTATATATCATATTTGGGGCTTTCTAACTGTTTTTTTTTTCAGAATATAACAGATTTTATCCCATAATATGTCTCATTGCCTCATAACAATATGGCTGACGAATGACAACCGAGGGGTAAGAACATGTACCATTCAGAACTACATACAGCGCACTCGGTATATGGTGCATTTTCTTTATTTCTTGATGAAAAAACAATAATTTTATAGTATTAAGGGTTGAAATTTTGCATCACCCTGTATATTTTTTCTACACAACTAAGAAATATACTACCTAAGTGTTGCACACATGATAAAGGGGAAAGAAAATCTATAGATTACAACAAAAAATGTAAAAAATGAAGTTAATACCTGTTGTTATACTTGAAGCAATTTAACCCTTGCAGGATTGATGAGACCACGTGACACTCATATTAAGTCGAAAAAGTATGTCTTCAAACACTATTTTCTTCAATTTTCTTCAAAACTGTACTATTTGGTATAAATATGTTGTTAGGTAACATCTCAACAATATAACATATGTCATTTTTATATATATTATATTGTTGTGCATTGCACCTAACAACTATATACTAAAGGCTCTATCTCCGAAACTTCTGCACATATTTCAACGAAATAAAGCTCAAATTGAAGAGCATTGCCCCCTTTATGATGTGAGTGCAAGCAGAGTCCTCTACCGTAGAAGGGAAGTTACCTTGTATATATCATATTTGGTACTTTCTAACTGTTTTTTGCAGAATATAACAGATTTTATACCATAATATGTCTCATTGCCTCATAACAATATGGCTGACGAATGAGAACCGAGGGGTAAGAACATGTACCATTCAGAACTACATACAGCGCACTCGGTATATGGTGCATTTTCTTTATTTCTTGATGAAAAAACAATAATTTTATATTAAGGGTTGAAGTTTTGGATCACCCTGTATACTTTTTCAACACAACTACCAAATATACTACCTAAGTGTTGCACACATGATGAAGGGGAAAGAAAATCTATAGGTTACAACAAAAAATGTAAAAAATTAAGTTAGTACCTGTTGTTATACTTGAAGCAATTTAACCCTAGCAGGATTGATGAGACCACGTGACACTCATATTAAGTCGAAAAAGTATGTCTTCAAACACTATTTTCTTCAATTTTCTTCAAAACTGTACTATTTGGTATAAATATGTTGTTAGGTAACATCTCAACAATATAATATATGTCATTTTTATATATATTATATTGTTGGGCATTGCACCTAACTACCATATACTAAAGGCTATATCTCCGAAACTTCTGCACATATTTTAACGAGTTAAAGCTCAAATTGAAGAGCATTGCCCCCTTTATGATGTGAGTGCAAGCAGAGTCCTCTACCGTAGAAGGGAAGTTACCTTGTATATATCATATTTGGTACTTTCTAACTGTTTTTTGCAGAATATAACAGATTTTATACCATAATATGTCTCATTGCCTCATAACAATATGGCTGACGAATGAGAGCCGAGGGGTAAGAACATGTACCATTCAGAACTACATACAGCGCACTCGGTATATGGTGCATTTTCTTTATTTCTTGATGAAAAAACAATAATTTTATACTATTAAGGGTTGAAGTTTTGGATCACCCTGTATATTTTTTCAACACAACTACCAAATATACTACCTAAGTGTTGCACACATGACGAAGGGGAAAGAAAATCTATAGATTACAACAGAAAATGTAAAAAATGAAGTTAGTACCTGTTGTTATACTTGAAGCCCTTGCAGGATTGATGAGACCACCTGACACTCATCTTAAGTCGAAAAAGTATGTCTTCAAACACTATTTTCTTTAATTTTCTTCAAAACTGTACTATTTGGTATAAATATGTTGTTAGGTAACATCTCAACAATATAACATATGTCATTTTTATATATATTATATTGTTGTGCATTGCACCTAACAACTATATACTAAAGGCTATATCTCCGAAACTTCTGCACATATTTTAACGAAATAAAGCTCAAATTGGAGAGCATTGCCCCTTTATGATGTGAGTGCAAGCAGAGTCCTCTACCGTAGAAGGGAAGTTACCTTGTATATATCAAATTTGGTACTTTCTAACTGTTTTTTGCAGAATATAACAGATTTTATACCATAATATGTCTCATTGCCTCATAACAATATGGCTGACGAATGAGAACCGAGGGGTAAGAACATGTACCATTCAGAACTACATACAGCACACTCAGTATATGGTGCACTTTCTTTATTTCTTGATGAAAAAACAATAATTTTATACTATTAAGGGTTGAAGTTTTGGATCACCCTGTATATTTTTTCTACACAACTACCAAATATACTACCTAAGTGTTGCACACATGATAAAGGGGAAAGAAAATCTATAGATTACAACAAAAAATGTAAAAAATGAAGTTAGTACCTGTTGTTATACTTGAAGCAATTTAACCCTTGCAGGATTGATGAGACCACGTGACACTCATCTTAAGTCGAAAAAGTATGTCTTCAAACACTATTTTCTTCAATTTTCTTCAAAACTGTACTATTTGGTATAAATATGTTGTTAGGTAACATCTCAACAATATAACATATGTCATTTTTATATATATTATATTGTTGTGCATTGCACCTAACAACTATATACTAAAGGCTCTATCTCCGAAACTTCTGCACATATTTTAACGAAATAAAGCTCAAATTGAAGAGCATTGCCCCCTTTATGATGTGAGTGCAAGCAGAGTCCTCTACCGTAGAAGGGAAGTTACCTTGTATATATCATATTTGGTACTTTCTAACTGTTTTTTGCAGAATATAACAGATTTTATACCATAATATGTCTCATTGCCTCATAACAATATGGCTGACGAATGAGAACCGAGGGGTAAGAACATGTACCATTCAGAACTACATACAGCGCACTCGGTATATGGTGCATTTTCTTTATTTCTTGATGAAAAAACAATAATTTTATACTATTAAGGGTTGAAGTTTTGGATCACCCTGTATATTTTTTCAACACAACTACCAAATATACTACCTAAGTGTTGCACACATGATGAAGGGGAAAGAAAATCTATAGGTTACAACAAAAAATGTAAAAAATTAAGTTAGTACCTGTTGTTATACTTGAAGCAATTTAACCCTTGCAGGATTGATGAGACCACGTGACACTCATATTAAGTCGAAAAAGTATGTCTTCAAACACTATTTTCTTCAATTTTCTTCAAAACTGTACTATTTGGTATAAATATGTTGTTAGGTAACATCTCAACAATATAATATATGTCATTTTTATATATATTATATTGTTGGGCATTGCACCTAACTACCATATACTAAAGGCTATATCTCCGAAACTTCTGCACATATTTTAACGAGTTAAAGCTCAAATTGAAGAGCATTGCCCCCTTTATGATGTGAGTGCAAGCAGAGTCCTCTACCGTAGAAGGGAAGTTACCTTGTATATATCATATTTGGTACTTTCTAACTGTTTTTTGCAGAATATAACAGATTTTATACCATAATATGTCTCATTGCCTCATAACAATATGGCTGACGAATGAGAACCGAGGGGTAAGAACATGTACCATTCAGAACTACATACAGCGCACTCGGTATATGGTGCATTTTCTTTATATCTTGATGAAAAAACAATAATTTTATACTATTAAGGGTTGAAGTTTTGCATCACCCTGTATATTTTTTCTACACAACTACCAAATATACTACCTAAGTGTTGCACACATGATGAAGGGGAAAGAAAATCTATAGGTTACAACAAAAAATGTAAAAAATTAAGTTAGTACCTGTTGTTATACTTGAAGCAATTTAACCCTTGCAGGATTGATGAGACCACGTGACACTCATCTTAAGTCGAAAAAGTATGTCTTCAAACATTATTTTCTTCAATTTTCTTCAAAACTGTACTATTTGGTATAAATATGTTGTTAGGTAACATCTCAACAATATAATATATGTCATTTTTATATATATTATATTGTTGGGCATTGCACCTAACTACTATATACTAAAGGCTATATCTCCGAAACTTCTGCACATATTTTAACGAATTAAAGCTCAAATTGAAGAGCATTGCCCCCTTTATGATGTGAGTGCAAGCAGAGTCCTCTACCGTAGAAGGGAAGTTACCTTGTATATATCATATTTGGGGCTTTCTAACTGTTTTTTTTCAGAATATAACAGATTTTATCCCATAATATGTCTCATTGCCTCATAACAATATGGCTGACGAATGACAACCGAGGGGTAAGAACATGTACCATTCAGAACTACATACAGCGCACTCGGTATATGGTGCATTTTCTTTATTTCTTGATGAAAAAACAATAATTTTATAGTATTAAGGGTTGAAATTTTGCATCACCCTGTATATTTTTTCTACACAACTAAGAAATATACTACCTAAGTGTTGCACACATGATAAAGGGGAAAGAAAATCTATAGATTACAACAAAAAATGTAAAAAATGAAGTTAATACCTGTTGTTATACTTGAAGCAATTTAACCCTTGCAGGATTGATGAGACCACGTGACACTCATATTAAGTCGAAAAAGTATGTCTTCAAACACTATTTTCTTCAATTTTCTTCAAAACTGTACTATTTGGTATAAATATGTTGTTAGGTAACATCTCAACAATATAACATATGTCATTTTTATATATATTATATTGTTGTGCATTGCACCTAACAACTATATACTAAAGGCTCTATCTCCGAAACTTCTGCACATATTTCAACGAAATAAAGCTCAAATTGAAGAGCATTGCCCCCTTTATGATGTGAGTGCAAGCAGAGTCCTCTACCGTAGAAGGGAAGTTACCTTGTATATATCATATTTGGTACTTTCTAACTGTTTTTTGCAGAATATAACAGATTTTATACCATAATATGTCTCATTGCCTCATAACAATATGGCTGACGAATGAGAACCGAGGGGTAAGAACATGTACCATTCAGAACTACATACAGCGCACTCGGTATATGGTGCATTTTCTTTATTTCTTGATGAAAAAACAATAATTTTATATTAAGGGTTGAAGTTTTGGATCACCCTGTATACTTTTTCAACACAACTACCAAATATACTACCTAAGTGTTGCACACATGATGAAGGGGAAAGAAAATCTATAGGTTACAACAAAAAATGTAAAAAATTAAGTTAGTACCTGTTGTTATACTTGAAGCAATTTAACCCTTGCAGGATTGATGAGACCACGTGACACTCATATTAAGTCGAAAAAGTATGTCTTCAAACACTATTTTCTTCAATTTTCTTCAAAACTGTACTATTTGGTATAAATATGTTGTTAGGTAACATCTCAACAATATAATATATGTCATTTTTATATATATTATATTGTTGGGCATTGCACCTAACTACCATATACTAAAGGCTATATCTCCGAAACTTCTGCACATATTTTAACGAGTTAAAGCTCAAATTGAAGAGCATTGCCCCCTTTATGATGTGAGTGCAAGCAGAGTCCTCTACCGTAGAAGGGAAGTTACCTTGTATATATCATATTTGGTACTTTCTAACTGTTTTTTGCAGAATATAACAGATTTTATACCATAATATGTCTCATTGCCTCATAACAATATGGGTGACGAATGAGAACCGAGGGGTAAGAACATGTACCATTCAGAACTACATACAGCGCACTCGGTATATGGTGCATTTTCTTTATTTCTTGATGAAAAAACAATAATTTTATACTATTAAGGGTTGAAGTTTTGGATCACCCTGTATATTTTTTCAACACAACTACCAAATATACTACCTAAGTGTTGCACACATGACGAAGGGGAAAGAAAATCTATAGATTACAACAGAAAATGTAAAAAATGAAGTTAGTACCTGTTGTTATACTTGAAGCCCTTGCAGGATTGATGAGACCACCTGACACTCATCTTAAGTCGAAAAAGTATGTCTTCAAACACTATTTTCTTTAATTTTCTTCAAAACTGTACTATTTGGTATAAATATGTTGTTAGGTAACATCTCAACAATATAACATATGTCATTTTTATATATATTATATTGTTGTGCATTGCACCTAACAACTATATACTAAAGGCTATATCTCCGAAACTTCTGCACATATTTTAACGAAATAAAGCTCAAATTGGAGAGCATTGCCCCTTTATGATGTGAGTGCAAGCAGAGTCCTCTACCGTAGAAGGGAAGTTACCTTGTATATATCAAATTTGGTACTTTCTAACTGTTTTTTGCAGAATATAACAGATTTTATACCATAATATGTCTCATTGCCTCATAACAATATGGCTGACGAATGAGAACCGAGGGGTAAGAACATGTACCATTCAGAACTACATACAGCACACTCAGTATATGGTGCACTTTCTTTATTTCTTGATGAAAAAACAATAATTTTATACTATTAAGGGTTGAAGTTTTGGATCACCCTGTATATTTTTTCTACACAACTACCAAATATACTACCTAAGTGTTGCACACATGATAAAGGGGAAAGAAAATCTATAGATTACAACAAAAAATGTAAAAAATGAAGTTAGTACCTGTTGTTATACTTGAAGCAATTTAACCCTTGCAGGATTGATGAGACCACGTGACACTCATCTTAAGTCGAAAAAGTATGTCTTCAAACACTATTTTCTTCAATTTTCTTCAAAACTGTACTATTTGGTATAAATATGTTGTTAGGTAACATCTCAACAATATAACATATGTCATTTTTATATATATTATATTGTTGTGCATTGCACCTAACAACTATATACTAAAGGCTCTATCTCCGAAACTTCTGCACATATTTTAACGAAATAAAGCTCAAATTGAAGAGCATTGCCCCCTTTATGATGTGAGTGCAAGCAGAGTCCTCTACCGTAGAAGGGAAGTTACCTTGTATATATCATATTTGGTACTTTCTAACTGTTTTTTGCAGAATATAACAGATTTTATACCATAATATGTCTCATTGCCTCATAACAATATGGCTGACGAATGAGAACCGAGGGGTAAGAACATGTACCATTCAGAACTACATACAGCGCACTCGGTATATGGTGCATTTTCTTTATTTCTTGATGAAAAAACAATAATTTTATACTATTAAGGGTTGAAGTTTTGGATCACCCTGTATATTTTTTCAACACAACTACCAAATATACTACCTAAGTGTTGCACACATGATGAAGGGGAAAGAAAATCTATAGGTTACAACAAAAAATGTAAAAAATTAAGTTAGTACCTGTTGTTATACTTGAAGCAATTTAACCCTTGCAGGATTGATGAGACCACGTGACACTCATATTAAGTCGAAAAAGTATGTCTTCAAACACTATTTTCTTCAATTTTCTTCAAAACTGTACTATTTGGTATAAATATGTTGTTAGGTAACATCTCAACAATATAATATATGTCATTTTTATATATATTATATTGTTGGGCATTGCACCTAACTACCATATACTAAAGGCTATATCTCCGAAACTTCTGCACATATTTTAACGAGTTAAAGCTCAAATTGAAGAGCATTGCCCCCTTTATGATGTGAGTGCAAGCAGAGTCCTCTACCGTAGAAGGGAAGTTACCTTGTATATATCATATTTGGTACTTTCTAACTGTTTTTTGCAGAATATAACAGATTTTATACCATAATATGTCTCATTGCCTCATAACAATATGGCTGACGAATGAGAACCGAGGGGTAAGAACATGTACCATTCAGAACTACATACAGCGCACTCGGTATATGGTGCATTTTCTTTATATCTTGATGAAAAAACAATAATTTTATACTATTAAGGGTTGAAGTTTTGCATCACCCTGTATATTTTTTCTACACAACTAAGAAATATACTACCTAAGTGTTGCACACATGATAAAGGGAAAGAAAATCTATAGATTACAACAAAAAATGTAAAAAATGAAGTTAATACCTGTTGTTATACTTGAAGCAATTTAACCCTTGCAGGATTGATGAGACCACGTGACACTCATATTAAGTCGAAAAAGTATGTCTTCAAACACTATTTTCTTCAATTTTCTTCAAAACTGTACTATTTGGTATAAATATGTTGTTAGGTAACATCTCAACAATATAACATATGTCATTTTTATATATATTATATTGTTGTGCATTGCACCTAACAACTATATACTAGAGGCTCTATCTCCGAAACTTCTGCACATATTTCAACGAAATAAAGCTCAAATTGAAGAGCATTGCCCCCTTTATGATGTGAGTGCAAGCAGAGTCCTCTACCGTAGAAGGGAAGTTACCTTGTATATATCATATTTGGTACTTTCTAACTGTTTTTTGCAGAATATAACAGATTTTATACCATAATATGTCTCATTGCCTCATAACAATATGGCTGACGAATGAGAACCGAGGGGTAAGAACATGTACCATTCAGAACTACATACAGCGCACTCGGTATATGGTGCATTTTCTTTATTTCTTGATGAAAAAACAATAATTTTATATTAAGGGTTGAAGTTTTGGATCACCCTGTATACTTTTTCAACACAACTACCAAATATACTACCTAAGTGTTGCACACATGATGAAGGGGAAAGAAAATCTATAGGTTACAACAAAAAATGTAAAAAATTAAGTTAGTACCTGTTGTTATACTTGAAGCAATTTAACCCTTGCAGGATTGATGAGACCACGTGACACTCATATTAAGTCGAAAAAGTATGTCTTCAAACACTATTTTCTTCAATTTTCTTCAAAACTGTACTATTTGGTATAAATATGTTGTTAGGTAACATCTCAACAATATAATATATGTCATTTTTATATATATTATATTGTTGGGCATTGCACCTAACTACCATATACTAAAGGCTATATCTCCGAAACTTCTGCACATATTTTAACGAGTTAAAGCTCAAATTGAAGAGCATTGCCCCCTTTATGATGTGAGTGCAAGCAGAGTCCTCTACCGTAGAAGGGAAGTTACCTTGTATATATCATATTTGGTACTTTCTAACTGTTTTTTGCAGAATATAACAGATTTTATACCATAATATGTCTCATTGCCTCATAACAATATGGCTGACGAATGAGAACCGAGGGGTAAGAACATGTACCATTGAGAACTACATACAGCGCACTCGGTATATGGTGCATTTTCTTTATTTCTTGATGAAAAAACAATAATTTTATACTATTAAGGGTTGAAGTTTTGGATCATCCTGTATATTTTTTCAACACAACTACCAAATATACTACCTAAGTGTTGCACACATGACGAAGGGGAAAGAAAATCTATAGATTACAACAGAAAATGTAAAAAATGAAGTTAGTACCTGTTGTTATACTTGAAGCCCTTGCAGGATTGATGAGACCACCTGACACTCATCTTAAGTCGAAAAAGTATGTCTTCAAACACTATTTTCTTTAATTTTCTTCAAAACTGTACTATTTGGTATAAATATGTTGTTAGGTAACATCTCAACAATATAACATATGTCATTTTTATATATATTATATTGTTGTGCATTGCACCTAACAACTATATACTAAAGGCTATATCTCCGAAACTTCTGCACATATTTTAACGAAATAAAGCTCAAATTGGAGAGCATTGCCCCTTTATGATGTGAGTGCAAGCAGAGTCCTCTACCGTAGAAGGGAAGTTACCTTGTATATATCAAATTTGGTACTTTCTAACTGTTTTTTGCAGAATATAACAGATTTTATACCATAATATGTCTCATTGCCTCATAACAATATGGCTGACGAATGAGAACCGAGGGGTAAGAACATGTACCATTCAGAACTACATACAGCACACTCAGTATATGGTGCACTTTCTTTATTTCTTGATGAAAAAACAATAATTTTATACTATTAAGGGTTGAAGTTTTGGATCACCCTGTATATTTTTTCTACACAACTACCAAATATACTACCTAAGTGTTGCACACATGATAAAGGGGAAAGAAAATCTATAGATTACAACAAAAAATGTAAAAAATGAAGTTAGTACCTGTTGTTATACTTGAAGCAATTTAACCCTTGCAGGATTGATGAGACCACGTGACACTCATCTTAAGTCGAAAAAGTATGTCTTCAAACACTATTTTCTTCAATTTTCTTCAAAACTGTACTATTTGGTATAAATATGTTGTTAGGTAACATCTCAACAATATAATATATGTCATTTTTATATATATTATATTGTTGGGCATTGCACCTAACTACCATATACTAAAGGCTATATCTCCGAAACTTCTGCACATATTTTAACGAGTTAAAGCTCAAATTGAAGAGCATTGCCCCCTTTATGATGTGAGTGCAAGCAGAGTCCTCTACCGTAGAAGGGAAGTTACCTTGTATATATCATATTTGGTACTTTCTAACTGTTTTTTGCAGAATATAACAGATTTTATACCATAATATGTCTCATTGCCTCATAACAATATGGCTGACGAATGAGAACCGAGGGGTAAGAACATGTACCATTCAGAACTACATACAGCGCACTCGGTATATGGTGCATTTTCTTTATTTCTTGATGAAAAAACAATAATTTTATACTATTAAGGGTTGAAGTTTTGGATCACCCTGTATATTTTTTCAACACAACTACCAAATATACTACCTAAGTGTTGCACACATGACGAAGGGGAAAGAAAATCTATAGATTACAACAAAAAATGTAAAAAATGAAGTTAGTACCTGTTGTTATACTTGAAGCCCTTGCAGGATTGATGAGACCACCTGACACTCATCTTAAGTCGAAAAAGTATGTCTTCAAACACTATTTTCTTTAATTTTCTTCAAAACTGTACTATTTGGTATAAATATGTTGTTAG